>NC_057798.1:614006942-614011979 GCF_018294505.1 Triticum aestivum | reverse complement strand
TAAGCATTTCCTTTATTCTACATTTTGTTAAGAGTAAATATAGATGTGATAATATATGAAAAAATGGAGAATATTTAAGATAAGATGAAGAGTGATGCTACATAACCAAGTAGCTATAAATGTATGTGCAGTGATATAGGAAAAAGGCACAGCCAAGAGCAATGCACAGATAAACTTCTTCAGTACCAACCTTATGGTAAGAGTAAATATAGATCTGATGTGTAGAAAATGGAGGGCAAAGGAAAATAAGCTGTAGAGTGATGGTACATGAACAACTACCTGTCAATATAAGTACACTGGTAAAGGACAACATGTACTTACAAGAACAATGCAGAGCTAAAAAAATTCATTGGCATTGGATATATTCTACACTAATGTAACCATTCATACAGATCAAATAATTTGGAGCGAACAATTGATAAGCAAGCTGTCATGCATACTGCTGTCACATAATGAACCAGGTATGTATGCAAGTATAGTGATACAGGACAATAGGTACTAACAAGAGCAAAGCAGCGGGCAGCATATTTGCGATATCATGTCGTCCTTCTCAAACCGGAATTCTTCTTCGAGCTGATTTCCTGCAAAAAAGATCCGTAAGGCACATGCGGAAAAGTAGAAGTTCAAATTTTCATGTGATTTCATCCTGGGAACGAGACCAGTGCATAACAAGGTTTTTCCATTCAGTGTCTTCTAAATTTAACATAGCAGACTTCACCAGAAATTTGTTTATAGACTTGCCATCAAAGTGTGATTTCCTCAGGTAACACCGATACTGCTGCAATGTTTCCTTGAAAAGCACAAGCAAGCTTTGCTCGTCATGACTATCCAGATTGACCCTCACCTAGTTACAACAATGTAATGTAAATCATTGATGTGTTCGATCAGCAGAAAACAGGAAAATAATAACCATGAATAATAGCACTTACACGTAAGTTGGACAGGAAGATGTGAAAATGGTGTTTGTCTTCACTATAATCTTCCCATGATGGGAATATATGCATGTAGTCCCTAACAACATTGAAAGCATTGTCTTTTAAACTGGGAATAAATGGAATGGGGTTCCAATCTGCAGGAATTGGCCGTCTCTGCAGTTGGGATAGGTCTTCGGCCGGTGGACTTGTTGTACTTTTTGCTGGAGTGGGATTTTTCTGTGGTACGGCTGGTGCTATGGCAAATGAAATCGGTATACCTTTTGTTGGAGTGCAGGTCCTGTGTGGTGGGGCTAGTGGTGTGGCCAGTGAAGTATGGGTACAGTCTGCTGGAGTGGGTCCTATGTTCTGTGTCATTGGTTGTACAACCAATATAAGTGGGGCGCTGTCTGATTTCTCGGCACCACCACGTTTTTCAAGGACTTTGCTGGTGCTCCTTCAGGTTCGGCAATCACCCTCTTCCTTTTTGATGTCTGATGCACAAGAACAACATTTGAGTGGAAAAACATGGTATGACGACAGATGGAATATGTTGTATTGATAATGGATGGGCATGGCATCTCGAGTTATATGATGAGTAAACTAAGCAGATGGTGGTGCAACAAAGTAGAAGAAATGCAAGACAACATATGCAAGATACGTGCAATCAATAAAACCTTGCCAAATTAGAACAAGCACCTTGATGGGTGAACAGGACAGGCCATCTGCCTTTGACTCCTCGAGGTTAGAATAGTCATTAGGATGATATTCTGAACAAGAATCAACAGGTGGGGAGCATACGAGTTTCATTGCTTCCAGAATGGCACTCAATGCCTTGGTGCCAATTTTGTAAGTCATTGCAGTGTTCCACAATATTCTTCTGATGCGCGGATTCTGATATTCACTGTAATTGCGTATAATATCTGAGAACCATGAAAACATAAATAGTTGTGAGATTATCTTTGTAATGCAGATGATATTCTAATATAGGGGCGCCCCTGTAAACACTTATGTGCTATCACTGGATTCTGATGAGAGAGCTCATGTGTGCTGTAATATCGTGCGTGCATTTATATAATATAGCACAAGTACACAAAAAATAGGCTCCAGAAGTAAGGATAGCTGGCAGATGATAGGTTCATAATATACTGTATAGAGAGTTTATTACCAAACCATGATAACAAGAGCACACAACAACTAGGCAGATCATAGTGTACATAACAAGGGTACACCATAACCACGGTGGGCGCCGGCAAGGTGGACGACGACGGGGATGAAGCGAGAGGACGGGATGCAAGGATCCCGGTACAAAGGCGTGGATGAGAGAGGTCGATCTCTTGTAATGGACGGCGGCGTTGGAGTATCAGCTCTGGCATGGTGGACGAAGACGGCGGTGGATGGGGTGGCGGACGGCAGCGGACGGAGGAGGGTGGGGTGGAGAGGGTGTTTTGGTGCCCATGGAGTACGAATGGGGAAAAGGGAGGTAGAGAGGAAGGGGGAAACCATGTATTCAGAGCGCGCTTGTCTCAAATGCGAGGAAATTTACAAACTTAGCCCCCATTTCAAATTTCTACTACACCACAACAACATTAGTCGGTTGGGGATAGGACGGTAATCTCGCATACACCGAATATTTGCCGACGAGAGTTTGTTTTTGGCGCCCACCGTGTATGAATATGAATCGGGGAGGGAGTCGATTTCGGCCGAGGGCACACTGTGTTTTGGCGCCCATCGTGTATGAATCCGGGTGAGAGGCGGTTATGTCACGTTTGGGTGAAATTACAAACCTACCCCTATCGAAACCTATAGATATCCAGCAGATAGGCTTTGCGTGGCAGGGATAGGCAGTAGTGATTTCCATCTCGCAGATTTTGGTTTCGGGCGGTTACTACGACTTTCCCCGCTTCGTTCAAATTTTGCAGAGTGCATGTTTACCATGCCAACTCAATTCGAATCCCGTTTGTATTCTACTATTTTTTTCGGGCGGGATCCATTTTCAATTGGAATTACATTCTATATACATAATTTTTTTATATATACTTTCAAAAGCACAACACCATTTATACATAAATATGGTTTACAAATGGCATGCTCTCAGATTCATAAGGTTGTATCCATCAATTTGGATTTTCAAATATTTGAAACCACTTTATGTTGAAATCCAGTGTATGCATTCCTCGCTAACTGTCTCCAATTAATGTGTGTTTCATGCGGGTTTTTTTTAACTTCTCAAACATGTATAATGTGTTTCACACACGCAACATATAGTCAGCGGCGGAGCTATGTTGTGGTCTGCAGGGGCCATGGCCCCCCCAGCCTGGGTAAATTAAGTGAAGGAAAAAATTTTGGAGAGGAAGATTTGCCCCCCCCCCCCAAGCATCTATATTTTCTGTTTGGCCCCCCCAAACAATTTTACCTAGCTCCGCCAGTGCATATAGTGTAATCCCGTTTAGACATTAATTGCATATAAACCATGCATTGTTTGTAATTGAAGAATCTATGGATCACCAATATTGATAAACTATATAACATTACACGTGTGCCCAAATTCAAATGAATATGCATGTTTGATACACCAATTTGCGTTATGATATTATCGATGTCGTGATCTCCAGTTTAAATATTTGAATCCCCTTTCATCCAGATATCCGTCTCATATAGCTATCACTCATGCTTATATAGGACTATCTCTCTGGACCTATACGCGTTCATCGTCTCTCGGGCATCTCTCATGCTACCTGTATGTCGACAATGATCTTTTATCTTCGTAACACACTGACGGTACTCTCTCCCTCGACCTTCATCACTCTATATCTCTCTAAGTATATCTTGCTCCCTGCTATGTGTCTCTAGCTATGATTCTCCATGTGGAATCGCTTTCTCTCACACAAACACAAAACTTTGTCTCATGGGGTCTTATTTCTCTCAACTATTCCCATGTGTGCCACTCGCACACCCCTCATACAGAGATGTCTTTCGCTCCTTAGATATGAGAACCTATGACTCTTCCTCTTCAATATCTCTTTCTCACACACAAACACAAACTCTATCTCCCAGGGTCTCATATTTCTCCATTGTTCTCTTGTATGTTGCTCAAACACACCCTCTCTCCCTAGAGATATCTTGTGTTCCCTCATATGTCTTTCTAGCTATCACTCTCATTGTGAAATATCTTTCTCTCTCGCAGACACAAAACTCCGTCTCTCTGGATCTCATTTCTCTATGATATCAGTTTGTATGTGACTCACATGCACCCTCTCTCTATCTCTCTCACACCCACACACATAACCCAGCCTTCTGATCCACTCGACTCCTATCTGCAGCGCACACTAGCTAGCATCTTTATCTTTCTATTTATCTGTTTCTCCATCAACCTTCTTTCTCGCCCTCCCTCTTGATTCCTATCACGCACACTACATATGTTTCTCTCTACATGCAGTCAAGTGCCCTCTCACACACATATATAACTTCACCCTTTGAACCACCCGACGGTCATCTCCGACACCCAAACTAACGGATGTCTCTCCAGCTAGCATCTCCATCTCTGTATCTATCTGTAGTTTCTCCGTCAACATTCCTTTCTCGCATGGAGTCTTGCTTCCTATCACCCACACTATTTATGTATATCCATACATATGTATTTATAGGTTCATCTCTTTTTCACAATCATTGCACCTCAACCCCTCTGCTCGCCATAGATGCATGCTCCAGCCCATGCCATTATCTCTTAAAGACAAAAACACATGCTCAATTGTCGGGCCTTCATCCCTGCATTCTCACATGCTTGCATATTGTCATAGCGATCTGTCTCTCCCATGTCGTTGATCTTAGGACTTATGTCTTCTTTCTTTTATCTCGATCATGCACGTGCGCACACACACACACACATCCCACGTATACATGTATACCTCTCACACATGCACGTTCAAGGTCTCTATGTCTCCATATGTAGTTAATTACCCTTAATCCTAATGCCACATCGAATCGTTCTCCTCTTTTGTGCACATAACTTCCGCCTGGATGGGCAAAACACGCACTCACACTTAACAATCTCCTTCTAGCTACCCCCCTCCCCCCCCCCCGCACGCGCCTCTCACTCTTCCCCTACATCCCCGAAACCAATAAG
>NC_057798.1:613982166-614006331 GCF_018294505.1 Triticum aestivum | reverse complement strand
CTCCATCTCTCTCACACACACACACACAAACTAAGACTCCATCTCTCTCTCTATCACACACACACGCCACACACACACACTAAGACTCCATCTCACACACACACACATGCTCTAGGCGGAGCATTTGTTCCTACCACCCTTCATCCAACCTTACCCGTATGATAAACAATCACCTTTATTTACTTGCATAACATGGACGGATTCCACTTTACTTTAGTAGTCAGCAAACTTATCATTTGTACCCTTATAAAAAAATGAGTTGGCGATGATGGTGTGCCTGCCATCTTGTAATACAGACCGTATGATCTATATCTGATGGATAGGAAGCAAACTATGATAATTTTACAAGAGATACCCGCACCTCTCTCCACATCATTATCTCCCGCAACCTCATTGCTCAGCAATTAAAAAGGAATAAGTCTCTGGAACAATCTAGCATGCATGGTGGCCGCTGCCGCCTGCCGGCGCCGTCCATCCCCATGCTGTCGCCCATTCCGACCACCAGTCACCACCACGCTCCACTCCTCCTCGCCTTATCTCTCATCTTTCATTTTTCCGATGACATTCTCGAGATACTAGTTTTCTGATAAAATTCTCGAGATATCATTAGTTTTTACATAGGGGATTACTCCTGCATGGGTCAATCACAACAGGTGTTTTGTAAAAAATGCATATTGATGTTCCGTGCAATGCACGAGAATCTTGCTTGTAATTATATAACGCAAATCACGAGCAGGAAGTGACATTTTTTTGACACAACCACGTTAACATGGCCACGTAAATCACGAGCAGGAAGGAGAAGGGAAGCGGGCTGTGGAGTAACATTTTTTACCACAATTTCTTAGGAAATTGAGTGCAATAGTTGAGTAGTTTTGCAAACTACCATTACTACTACACCTGAAACGGTTCAAAACCTATAGTCCCTTGCCAGCGCGCGCTTCCCGCATGAAACGGTCAGCGTCACCCTGGAGCGTCAGTGCCCCATTAATGCCCGGCCAGACCGGAGGCGACCTCTCACTGGCGCCGGCTTTGAAGTGGAGCGATGACCGAGAGAGCGTCGCTTCCCGGTGCACGCGACTGCTCCGTGTTGAGACTGGCCATAGGACCTGTTTGGATCCATGGGTTAGAGTTAGTTTGAGCTAGTTGGGGCTCAAATAACCCTAAAGTATCCAAGCATGAGGATTTAAATTGGAGCAAGTTGCACCGAACCCACCAAAAAAACTATCCCACCCAAGAGGTGCTAACTGGAGATAGTTCTCATTGGGACCACTGAAAAATCACTTTTCTCTTTCCATGAAGTGCATTTATTCTCAATCTAACCTTGTCACCCAAACACCTCTTTGGCTACAGTTAGTTCAGGGTTAGTCATGAGTTAGTCTAACCTCTAGCTAAGTTAGAGTATCAAACAGGAGCAGTATAGGACATGCAAGTTGCTCAAAGCATACAGGCAAATTCGTACGTGAAAGGATTTTTTTCTTCTTGAAAACGGAACGTGAAAGGGAAAAAAAATTAGAATGCTCTTGGCATGTCGCTAACATGTGATAGTTAACCGACCTCAATAGACGGCAGAAACACCAGCCCGCCGAACTTTGATAGAGATGAGGAGGGAGAAGCGATACAGGCTGCTGGATTACTAGAGATAGGTGTCGCACGAAAGCCAAGAAATATGGTGATAGCGTGGGTTAGCCATGTACTAGTACTGGGCTGCCGTGTTTCATACTCTTCTAGTCCACTGTGGAGATGATTGGTTAATTTTATATCACTGAATAATATTAAATATTATGAGTGCAGATGCTCCACCATGAGGTTCCTTGCTCCTTCTCGGTCGTCCAGAATCTATGTTCTTCCACTCTATTTTTTTTACGTGAGCTTTGTTCATCCTTTTGCCAACGTGCGAGACATCTAGCATCAAGGCGCACGTGTTATGCAACGATCGTTCCATCTATATGAAGAACATGTGGCACTGAAACTACGAGACGGACATGGACCCAGGAGTGGACTACGAACCTGAGTAATGTAGCGCAGTAAGTGAAGTAGAAAGGCACAAATGGTATGAACATGCGTGGCATACAAGGTGTGTTTGGTTGCGTTCTCGTCTCAGCATATTTGTTCCCTCTTCATGCATGCTCAACTCAACACCCCTCTTCATGCATGCTCTCTTCATACATGCTTCTAGTGTATTTGTGCTCAACTAGTGTGGACTCATGCACCCTCCATACACTCTACCAAACACCCAAAAGTAGGTCGAGAAGGGAACTCTTGGGCGGCTTTTGTCTCTTACTACGTACTACCACTAAATGTTGTACGTGCAATGCATGGTGATGTTATGGAGTACGTGCCTAAGTACTCTACTACTACTATATTAGTTGGAGGCACATATTAACTTTTATATTTGTTTACGTGTATGCCCCGAGACCTTCCAACTAGACGTGTCTTTCTCTCCAGGTCGCACTTTGTATCGTTCATACCACTAAGTACTACTACGTGTGGTCTCCGACCCAGAAGTGGAAGCAGTGGAGACGCTCTACCATGCTGTTTTTTTACGCTGGGCTCTACCACGTTGTTCATGTCCCACTCCTTTCGCTGACGTGTGGGACATCCAGCACGTGTCGTGTTTGGCACCCTCCGTCGTAAGAGTTGAAACACTAGCATTCATCAGAAATAAAAAATAACTATCAATCAGAAGTCATACTATTTTTTTGAGAACCAATCAGCAGTCATACTATACCACGCGGTTTCCTTGCTCCTCGATATCGGAAAGAATACTTCGGTTCGCCAACATGTGGGACGTTGACCATCCCTAGTCCACTTGCCATGCACACAGAACTCCAAGGGAGAGTCACCCAGGTCATCGCACCACAGTAACAATGACTAATGAGCCATCAAATCACAGGCCCACTTCCCACTTTGAAGTTGATCGGACGAAGGAACCATCATGACTTCATTGAATTCCGCTTCTTGAAGAAAACTACTGTAACAGTAGTACTACTAGCTACAGTATTTACTCCAACAGAGGCCTCCTTTCGTTCATAGGATAGGAATATGAAAATCATAGGAAGTGAGATGACATGCATCTCAATTCCTATAGAGAAAGAGATGCCATTTGATGCATAGGATAGGAATTTTTCCATTTAGTCTAGGCTAATGTACTGGTGATTTGCTTTAAAAACTACAGTAGTAACTAGTAGTACTGATACATGCTCGTACTCAGACACAGACACACACACACTAACTACTAGTACTACTACTTCTCACATGCTGGCCAGATGTCGTTGTTCTCCTTCCCGGCTTTGTCGGCGACACCCCACCGTGCTTGGATCTCCACCGACCTCTCCGCAGCAGCGCGTGTGTCCTTTTCCTTCTTGCGGCAGCGGGCCTCTCTTTTCTTGAGTGCTTTCTGACTTTTCCGCTCCCTCTATGCGGCTTTGGCCGCCTCTTTCTCTAACGCCCATTCGGCCTTGGCATCTTCAAATTCCTCCCACATAGTTGTGAGGTCGCGAGCAGCGATGAACTCGGCACGACGGGATGCCATCGCTTCCCTACCATTTTGTGTGCGTTCGTGGGCGGCGAGGAACTCGGCGCGGCGGGATGCCATCGCTGCCTTACCGGTTTGTGTGCGGCGCAGTGGCATGAACGACGCTTGGTGAGAGCTCTGGGGTGGAGTGGCCGGACAACAGTATAGTGCATTGGTTTGTCAAGAGCTCAAGGACAGAAGACAAAGCAAATTAGGATTCCCCTTCAATCCTGGTCATATATTACCGAGTAAAATGCATTGGTGGTCATCGAACTTGTCTTGATAGCTCACTTTGATCATTGTATACGAGATATGGTGATTACACGGTCGCTGGCTCAGCGTATAGCTCCGTATTTGTATGGTTGACCAGTCAAACAGTCCGCATGCGCCTCATCAACTCGTGTTCTTTATCTATCTACGCAGGCCTACCTGTGAATGGAGAAAGAAATACTATAAAAACCAAAATTATGCGTATGTGGGGAATCAAACCACGGACTCGTCGCTGCAACGCACCTTCGTCAGCCAGATGAAAATGAAATACTTTGCGTCAGACACTCACGCTTACGCTGTCAAAGCATGCTAATGCATGCATGTCGCCCTCTAAATCAAAGTCCTGGTCATGACGCAACGCAAACGGCGAGTGTCGGTGTCAAAACCGGCGGATCTCGGGTAGGGGGTCCCGAACTGTGCGTCTAGGCGGATGGTAACAGGAGACAAGGGACACGATGTTTTACCCAGGTTCGGGCCCTCTTGATGGAGGTAAAACCCTACGTCCTGCTTGATTGATATTGATATTGTGGATGTTTACAAGAGTGGATCTACCACGAGATCAAGGAGGCTAAACCCTAGAAGCTAGCCTATGGTATGATTGTAATGGTTGTTGTTGTTCTACGGACTAGAGCCATTCAGTTTATATAGACACCGGAGAGGGCTAGGGTTACATAGAGTCGGTTACAACGGTAGGAGATCTACGTATATGTATCGCCAAGCTTGCCTTCCACGCCAAGGAAAGTCCCATCCGGACACGGGACGAGGTCTTCAATCTTGTATCTTCATAGTCTTGGAGTCCGGTCGATGATGATAGTCCGGCCGATGATAGTTCGGCCGATGATGGTAGTCTGGCTATCCGGACACCCCCTAATCCGGGACTCCCTCAGTAGCCCCTGAACCAGGCTTCAATGACGATAAGTCCGGCACGTATGTTGCTTGGCATTGCAAGGCGGGTTCCTCCTCCGAATAATAGAAGATGGTGAACACCAGGATAGTGTCCGGCTCTGCAAAATAAATTCCACATTCCACCGTAGAGAGAATAATATATACACAAGTTCAATCTGCTGATATTTTTTGCGGCATGACATCACGCCACTACCAAGCCATTACTTGAATCATTTTTTACTCTACCACCTCAGCGCATTTAGCGAAGCGGTTTCCTTGGCACGTCTTGTCGAAGCAGAGATCGTGTTCCCCCTTAATCCGGGATTCTCATCAATACGGACGTGGGTAATCCAACCGCGCCCGTTGCCACGCCCCCTCTATCGAAGGCGAGTCCCAAATGGTCACGGAGACGGCTCTCGGTATTCTCCCTCTTTATAACGGGACCAAGGCTCGTTTCTTTTCTTCAATGCTCCATCGAATCCTCTCCCCGCTCCAAGTTCCAGCACCTAGAGCTCCAGATTCGAGCGCTTCGGACCTTCAATGATGTCTGGTTCCAACCTCCAGGGCCGGTGGATGCCCTCCTCCGTCATGGAGGAGGACGTGCTAAAGCTGCGGGAGGCCAAGTACCTGGCTTATGAGATTTCGCACAGGTTGCCTGCCGAAGGGCAGGCCATCCCCACCCCCGAGCCCGGCGAGTACGTTGTTTTTGTATCCCACCTCCATCGGGGTTTAGGCTTCCCGATTAATCCTTTTGTGAGAGGGTTCATGTTTTACTATGGGTTGGAATTCCACGATTTGGCTCCGGAGTCCATCCTCCATATTTCCGCATTTATTGTCGTCTGCGAAGCCTTCCTCCGCGTCACCCCTCACTTTGGCCTGTGGCTGAAGACCTTCAATGTGGCGCCGAAGATGATTGGGGGGCGTCAAGCGGAGTGCGGCGGGGCGGCCATAAGTAGGAGGGCCAATGCCCCGTGGCCCGCTGGCTCCTTCCAAGAGGATCTCGGCCCGTGGCAGCAAGAGTGGTTCTATATTACCATTCCAAGGGGCCGCAGACAAAAGCCGCCGCCCTTATTCCGCCCGGGACCTCCACGACGGTTGATGTCGTGGGTCACCCAAGGGCTCAACTGGGGGCCATCAAAGGACGTGCCCCTACTGCAGGGCCGAATTCGAGATCTCCAAACGAGGGAGGTTGATATGGTGGTGGTAATGCAGGTTATGCTGATTAGGCGTCTCCCGCCCTGCAAACGCCGCCCTCTCCGGCTGTGGGAGTTCAATCCGGAGGGCCCACGGATTCTTCAACACTTCATGGGCATCACACCCCTAGAGATGTGCAAATTATTCTTCGGATCGCAAGAGGCACGTCCGGAATTGACCGAGGATGCTGGCCTAAGCTGCAATCGCCTGGATACTCAAGTAAGTAGTTCCAAGTCCGGACATACCGTTTGTTTGCCTTTTGATGATTCGCCTTATGACCAACTTCCTTCTACACAGGAGTGGATAGCGGAAGCAAAATTGATATGGTGTCCGGCCCCCCTCCCTGAGACTGCGCCGGATTCCGTGCTGGTCCGGATGCTTGAGGTTGCGCCTCTAGAGGAAGACGAAGGGGAAAGTAGGAAAGCTACTGCCTTGCCTAAGGAGGCTCTTGAAAGAGGGGGGATCGAGAATCCCTCCCTCCAAGGGGAGAAGAGGACTGCCTCCAAGGACCCGGGGGCAAAAGCCCCTAAACGGGGGAAGAAATCTTCGCGAGAGGGTCCTGCGTCCGGGGAGGCCCCGGCCGCACAATCTCCCTTAAAGAATCAGCCCTCCAACGAGTCGTAAGTAGAAATAAAGGAGTTTCATAATAAGGGACATCCCTATTTGTGCTTCTGAGGATAACTAAAGTTTTTACCTTGTAGTTTGGATCTCCGTCCTTCGCAAATGAGCTCGTCTTCGGGGGACCTTCGTCCGGAGATGATGGAGAGCGAGATGCCTCCGTTCGGGGCGCCGTCGGATAGGGCGGACGAGCCTGAAGTGTCGTCACGGAGGGAGCCCCCGGGTTTGGCAAAGACGAATAGTTCGGCGCCAACTGGTGTACGGCTGAAGGATCTGCTTGAGAAGGCATCTATCTCAGAAGATCACCACGCATTGATGAGCATGGTGATTGAAAGGATTTCGTCCGCCGAAGGCGGGTTGCATAATGTCGTCAGGAGTTTGCTGGCGGGGTTTGAGGTACATAAAAATGACACACCTTTTAACAGTTTTGCATATAGAATGCACCCTGTATAGATAGTAGCCCCTGAGACTCGGTAGGTTGTCAAAATCGACAGCGTGCCGAGGATCAAAATCGCAGGTTTAAATTTCTGCCATGCCGATGCAGGTGGCGGGTCGTCCGGGGGCCAGCCGGACTGATGGAGTTGCTGAACTAAAGCGGCAACTCGCTATTGCGGATGCGGACATCACGCTGGTCAACAGGCGACTTGATGAGTCGCAAGGTAAGTGTTTATGTGCGGTCACTTGGTAAGGGAGCCGAAGCCAGCTCCTTACAACATGTGTGTGAAATGCAGATAGTGCCGCTGCTCTGGAGAGCCTTCGGACCGAACTTGCTCAAGCCAAGGAGCAGGCCAGAAGGAGTAATGCGGCGGCCTCGAGGGCGGCCGAGGAGTTAGCGGCCGAAAGGGCCGCACACTGCCGGAGCAGGGAAGAGATGGCCGAAATGGCCGTGAAGTTAAAAGATGCTACCGACCGCAATGAGGCTCTTGGGAAGGAGCGCCTAGCGAGGCAAGAAGACCTGGGGAAGGCCACCGCCGAAGCCAAGGATGCCCGCTCTGCAATGCGGGCTGTAAAGGAAGAGTTGCGCCAGGCCGGAGATATTGTAGCTGGCAAGCCTTTTCTGCTGTGCCGAAGGTTTATGGATCCAAAGTATGCTCAGCTGGGCCAACTGTGGGGTCCAGAGGACCCTTATATGGACTTAGCAGCGAGTGTGGCGGATGCCGTTGTGTATTTTCGAAGCCAGAAGGATCACAAGACGGAAGAGCTGTTTTGGTCTCAATTCCATAGTCCGGAGTGTTCACTTCCGCTGACCGGCCGTTTGGCCGAGTGGGCTGAGCTAAATAGGTTATCCGGGCTTGCTATGACGGATATAGTGACCCATGTCTGGCCGGATAGGCCCGAGCCGAAGAGTTACTTTGTCTTATTGCAGCAATTTCTTGGGGCGGTGCCGCATATGAAGGCAATGAAGCGGTCGGCCTGCATAGAGGGTGCACGGATGGCACTCGCCCGTGTGAAGACACATTGGACAGAGATGGATGCCACCGCTGTTGCGACCCCGGGTTCGGACGATAACCGGTTACCCGCCGAGCACTATTTTGGCGAAGTGCTGCGTGGTGCTCGTGTAATAGAGTCGCAGTGCTCAAAAAATGTTACGTTTGAATGAACGTTTTTATGATGTAAAACAATATTTATGATGTAAGCGCCTTTTATACTTGTGCGTTCAAGTAATAGAATATCTCCTATGCGGCTGTTCATGTATACGTGTGTATAACCTAAAAGATGGCAGTCGTCGGCTTCAGCCCCACGCACAAGGTGCGGGGGTGTTCGCAAAAAATAGCGTGTTTTCACACTTAATTCGACGTCTCGGTCCTGTAAAGGAGGTGGTAGCGTAGCAAACGAGGCAACCGGACTATAATGCTTTATCACTTTCACTTAGCCATGGAGTTCGAGGGTGGGGCTACGACATAGCCCCTGGGGGCACCGCGCTCTCCGAATTTGGGGCACGTATGTGCCTGACCGGGAAACGGCCCTTCGTCAAAGCGGAGGAATTCTAAACATTTCCATGGTCGATCGAGTGGTTGACCAGTCTCTCGCTGTATCATGACAGTCAGTTTTCGGCTTTCTCTACTGAGGTGCTCGCCCAGCCGAACTGGGGCACAATCGAAGTAGTTCTCCTGGTGCCGCGATAGCCGATGATACGGAATGTAAGGCAGCAAAACATAGGAGTCGGGCAAACCCAACATTTGACCAAAGACATGATTCGGAGCTGATGCATATAAGGCCTAACTCGAGACGCCGAACACTCCCGAAGTTGTTCGGTCTTTACAATAGCTGGCAAAACAATGCCCTAAGCCCCTTGTGTCCAGGTACGGGCAAGTTCTTCTGGCGCGGCCGATGCCAAAACGCCAGTCTCCACTCTGGTTATAATGGGAAACCAAGGGATTATAGCAACAAGAGATAGTAAGAAAGGTTTACGTAGGGTCTTAGTCTGAAAAGAGTCCTTGCAACGGGTCCCTACTGCACGTCTGTGCCTGTGTCTCCGTTGTGCCGTATCCTGGACGGGTGTGCACGCTATTCATCTGTAAAAAGAGAGGAACTTAGTTTGAAAAGAAATCGTGCGAGAAAGTGCATAAAAAATTAAAATATAGATTAATAAAGCTGAGCCTATGCTAGCTCATTATGGCTTATATGTACAAACCCTTGTGAAGGAGTGTGTGGCTAGATAGCCCCTGGCTTATTTATTCCGGACTCGTCCAGCCGTGTCCGGGGTCTCAGGCGACCTTTAATGAAATGATGCCGCGTGGACCGGGCATTTTAAGCGTAAGAGACGCATAATGTGGTATTGCATTGAAGCGGACGAAAGCTTCCCGTCCCAGTGATGCTTGATAGCTACTTTTAAATGGGGCGACATGAAAGGTTAGCTTTTCTCGTCAGAAGTTGTCAGGTGACCCGAACACAACTTCTAGTAATAATGAAACTGTGCACCTGGCGTAAGGGCCTGGCGCCACTCCTTTGAAGGAAGTGCGGCTATGCCGAATTGTAGTAGGGTCTATCCCAACTTGCGGATTGTGTCCGGATATAGCAGGTTTAAGTCACTGCCGCCGTCCATCAGAACCTGCGTGAATTGCAGTCCGTCTGTTATGGGATCCAATATCAGGGTAGTCTATCCTGCGTTCCGGATACTTCTGGACTAATCCAGATGGTCGAAAGTGATTGGTTTTGACATCCAATCTCGGTGTTCCGCTGGGGTGGACCGTGCGACACTTGTCTTAGCGAGTGCCATGTTGGTTTTCCGTACTATCACATGAAGTGAGTTTACGGTTTTGACTTCGTGTGGGAAAGTCTTTTGACTTTCGGTGCTCTGCTGGTGGGGTCCGTCATCGTCCTCGCTTGGCGCATCGAGCCCCTTGTGTCCGGTGTTGAGTCTGCCGGACTGTTTTAAAACCCAACAATTTCGGTTGGTATGGTTTGCAGGCCTTTCGGAGGTACTGTGGATTTGACATATCCGATCTAAAATTTTGTTTAAATTTGATAGCTCGTCGCTGTTGTCCTTAAGAGGCAGTGTTTTATTGTTTGGCCGCGAGCTTTTGAATCTGGCGTTGACCGCCGTGCCCTTTGGGCTTTTTTCTTTATTCCGGCGCTGATCTTTCCTGTGCCGTGATTTTCCGTTTCCATCTCTGATCTCGGATGTACTCGGGTCGCTGGTGCTGCATCTTGCTAGCCAGCTGTCTTCTCCTGCGCAAAAGCGCGTCATGAGGCTTGTTAGCGCGGCCATTGTTCTTGGCTTCTCTTGGCCGAGGTGTCTGGCGAGCCATTCGTCTCGGACGTTGTGTTTAAAAGCTACTAAGGCTTCCGCGTCCGGACAGTTGACTATTTGGTT
Source organism: Triticum aestivum (assembly GCF_018294505.1). Classification (NCBI taxonomy): domain Eukaryota; kingdom Viridiplantae; phylum Streptophyta; class Magnoliopsida; order Poales; family Poaceae; genus Triticum; species Triticum aestivum. The sequence continues at coordinate 613,996,033 of NC_057798.1, read as the reverse complement.
CTTTTTGGTAAGGAACCTGTTCCAGAATTTGCGCGCTGACTCTCTGGGTTGTTGGGTTATATGACTCAGATCGTCTGCATCCGGAGGGCGGACATAAGTCCCTTGAAAATTTGCTCTAAACGTGTCCTCAAGCTCTTCCCAACTTCCAACAGTGTTTTCTGGGAGGCTTTTGAGCCAATGCCGAGCTGGCCCTTTGAGCTTGAGGGGTAGGTATTTTATGGCGTGGAGATTATCTCCTCTAGCCACGTGCATGTGTAGTATGTAATCTTCTATCCAGACTCCTGGGTCTGTTGTGCCGTTGTATGCCTCTATGTTTATGGGTTTGAACCCTGCTGGAAATTCATGATACAGCACCTCATTGGTAAAACATAGCGGGTGTGCGGCGCCCCTGTATTTGGGTGTGCCGCTGTCTTCGAACACTTGTCGTGTTGTGTTATTGGGCCCTCCTTTTTGTCCCGTAGATGGACCTAGTTGGGCCTTCCGTTTTCCCAGGATCATAAGTCGGCTTGTGTGCGGCGCCGCTTGTCGCTTTTGGCTTGTAATCTGGTCGTCTATCCGGCCAGGCGGCCTCTTTATTTTTTCACTGTGACGGCTCTATGGCTTCCTCGTCAAATTCTGGCGGTAGCTTGCGCTTCGGGTAGCTCTTTGTTTGATGACAATTGCCATATTTGTCTGCGGTCTTGAGTATTTTGCTCCACTTAATTCTGAGTATGTCTTCCACTGTTTTGAGCTTCCGTTTTTCCTTCTTCAAACTTCTTGCAGTGGCGACGAGTCTTTTGTGAAGGTTCTTATGCTCCGGTCGTGTGTCCGGACTGTTGATTGCTCCGCGAAGGGGTTGATTATCTAGTTCGTCCTGTTCGGATGGTTTGCCCTGCTCTATCGCTGGGTCGTTAGGAATGCTGCTTTGATCGAGGCGGGACTTAGGGCGGCGTCTACGTCGCCGTTTTGGTTGTTTATCGGCGGGATTATCCCCTGCCGCGTCCCGTTGTTTCTCGTTATCGCTTCCCTTTGGGGTGTCCACCATATGTATGTCATGTGACGAGGTGGCCTTCCAGTGCCCTGTAGGTGCTGGTTCTTGATCGTCTCCGGCATCGTCGTCCATACCGTTGATGTCTTCGGAGTCGTAGTTTAGCACGTCGGTTAGATCGTCGACGGTGGCTACGAAGTGGGTGGTGGGTGGGCTCTGAATTTCTTCATTGTCCGCGTCCCAACCATCCTGGCCGTAGTTCGGCCAGGGCTCTCTGGATAGTGAGAGATGCTTCAGCGAATTTAAGATATCGCCGAAGGGTGAGTGCTGAAAGGTGTCCGCAGCGGCGAATTCCATGATCGGCACCCAATCAGATTCGACAAGCAGGGCCGCGAGAGGTTCGAAGTCCGGCAGGGGGTCCGGCACCTCGGAGTCATGGGCTTTATGCGGGACAAGATAATTGTTCGGCTCCATCGCCGTAGAAGTTGCAGCTCCCGAGGCGGTGTCCAGCCATCCATCCTCGATCTGAGCGATCGGCTCCGGACTATGGGTCGGAGCGGATTCGTGTGCGGCCTCCAAGGTGCTGTCCGGCGGTAGAGTTAGGTCGTGCCCATCGTGACAGCGCGGCACGCTCGGCTGTGGCTCAGATCCATCGAAGATCAAGTCCCCACGGATATCGGCCGTGAAGTTTAGGCTTCCAAACCTGACTTGACGGCCAGGGGCGTAGCTTTCGATCTGCTCCAGATGGCCAAGTGAGTTGGCCCGCAGTGCAAAGCCGCCGAATACGAAGATCTGTCTGGGGAGAAAAGTCTCACCCAGGACTGCGTCGTTGTCGATTGAAGAGGCCATCAAGCCTATCGGTGACGACACAGAGGAACTCTCAATGAAAGCACCAATGTCGGTGTCAAAACCGGTGGATCTCGGGTAGGGGGTCCCGAACTGTGCGTCTAGGCGGATGGTAACAGGAGACAAGGGACACGATGTTTTACCCAGGTTCGGGCCCTCTTGATGGAGGTAAAACCCTATGTCCTTCTTGATTGATATTGATATTGTGGATGTTTACAAGAGTGGATCTACCACGAGATCAAGGAGGCTAAACCCTAGAAGCTAGCCTATGGTATGATTGTAATGGTTGTTGTTGTTCTACGGACTAGAGCCATCCGGTTTATATAGACAACGGAGAGGGCTAGGGTTACATAGAGTCGGTTACAATGGTAGGAGATCTACGTATCCGTATTGCCAAGCTTGCCTTCCACGCCAAGGAAAGTCCCATCCGGACACGGGATGAGGTCTTCAATCTTGTATCTTCATAGTCTTGGAGTCCGGTCGATGATGATAGTCCGGCCGATGATAGTTCGGCCGATGATGGTAGTCCGGCTATCCGGACACCCCTAATCTGGGACTCCCTCAGCGAGCCCATCACCTGCACGCCCCGGCGGTGCCTGACATTACTGTTTAGACGTTTGATGAAGGCCTACACGAACGCTGAGCATGAATTCACCTGGCTCAACACCAACGGTCATACTCGGACTGCCTTGCTCATGTATATCGTCCATCACAATGACAATCTATAAAACAGCCTAAGCTAGAGAGGGTACTATGGTAGTATGGTACGGAGTATGTACTATCGTGAGCGACCGATCTTAGTGCCACTGCACACCGAAACCCATTCCATCGCTAGCGCGCGCTTCCCGCCTGAAACAGTCATTGTCTCTCCAGAATGTCAATGCCGCATTCACCGGACTTAACTGCAGGTGCAATTGGTGTGTCACTAACATGCGGGCCAGACGCCCATTGGGCCCACATCTCAATAACCCAAACGCATCTGCAGTTAAGTCACTGAAGCAGCGTCCGCATGCACGCCCGACGAACCTACTCTGGCTCCAGTTGTCCATCCGTCTGTCGCGGCTCATTGCCATTCGCCCGCTATATTAACTTGAGCCCCAGCTCCCAGCCATAGCCAAAGACCCACACTTATTCTCCTCCGGATCCTTCCTTCTGTCGGCACCACTTCAACCATGGCCTCCTGGCGCTCCGAAGCTCTCTTGGACGTACTGTCGCAGGAGCAGACGAGGGACATCGGCGGCTCCGCTCTGGGCGTGCTCCAAAGCTCTCTTCGACGTACTATCGCAGGAGAAAAAGAAGGAGATCGCCGGCACCCCCCAGGCCGCCCTCCGCCGCCACGACCACGAAGCCGGCGAGCGTGCGCGGGCACAGCCGGCAGCGAGGAAGAGTAGTACATGGTAGGTCGCCGCCGCTCTGGTCCCGGGAAGGCCACCGCTACTCCACTCAGTCAACACCAAGCTTGGTGGGGTAAACATCGATGGCCAATTAGTCACTTGACAGTGACATGGAGGCGGAAATCTTCATAACCTTGTGCTCCGGCCAGAGGAGCAGGTTATCGAGGCGGATGAGGAGGAGGCAAAGGCAATGGCCGGCTTTCTCGGGTTCATGGCCGGACATGGTGGTCGGGCGTCGGCGATCATTTAGATTAGGTTTACAGTAGGTTTAGTATGGTTTGTGCGAAATATGTAATGAATTTCGTCCAGTTTGTAGGAAAAGTTTTCGAAATGTAATGAATTTCATCCGGTTAATTTCATACGGTTAATTTGAAATTTGCTTTGTTTGCACGAATTTCGTCTGGTTAGTTCATATACTTGTCGAAAGGTATGCGGGCAGCATCAGATGGAATCCATCAGTGTCCTCGGACGGATGCCGGTGTAAATTTGTGGGCCTGCGCTGGAGATGCCCTAACTATCATGCTATAATCGCTAACAATCCTCCATTATTTGGCAGGAACAGTTATCCCTTGATCAAAATCAGGCCCTGTTTGGTTTGCAGCCTAAGGTTGCTACGCCTAAGCTTAGGCGTGCCACAATATCTTAGGCATGTGTTTGGTTCATTGTCACACTTGTGGCTTGCCATACTTTTCTAGTTACATGGTCCACATTTCATAGACTCAACTTCTTGCCAAATCTTGCAACACTTATGGTGGCCATTTTGTTAGCCACACTTTTTGTGGCAGCCACACTTTGCTTAAGCTTAGTTGTGGAAAAGTTAGTCATGAACCAAACAGACCCTCAGATCCCTGGTGTTTCGCACTCCTCCCGCGTAAGAGTGTAAACTCTTGCTTACATAAAAATGGAGCAAGTGGACGACACTGTAGCATGTCATATCACTCGAACTAGCCCGCCTAACGAGCGGGGAAGCACCGCCCTCGTCATTTTGTTCTGGATTTCTATCGATCGATCGCGTGAAAATGTTACGCTTCGCAAGTTCTAAAGGAAAAGGCACCACACTTACAACTCATACGCGTCGCAACCCCGACAGTCCGGCTCGCACGCCGCTCACCAGAGGGGACACGTGTTGTCTTGCAATTTCACTGACATGTGGGACAGTAATTGAATAAACCGTCGATTCCTCAAAAAAGAATAAACCATCGATAGCCAAAATCTAATCGCTCGGCAGGCGTCGGCTGAGAAGAGAGAAACGGGGGAGGGAGAAGAGATCGCCCTCCTGCCGCACACGGACTCCAAGAAATATATGGTGATAATGTGAGGTGGGCCATGCTGGAGTCCGGACCGCTTCCGGAGCCCACTCTCACCGCCCTGGCCCCTCAAGACGCCAGCTGCCAGCTGCATGCACAGCAAGTAGTCCCTGCTTAGGTGGAGGAGAGAGAGGCATTGACAAAGTCAAGGAGTAACAGTTGTTACTGGAGACAATAGCTTTCATAAAAAATAAACAATGGATACTCATTGCTCGTGCTCTATATTGGAAAGAATAGTTTCATTTGCCGACATGTGGGACGTCGACCATCCTGGTCCACCTGCCATGCACAAAATTATCCTGGTCTACCCCGGTCTTATCGCAGGCCCAACCTTTCCCATTGTAAGTTGTTCGGATGAAGGAACCATCATGACTTCATTGAATTCAGCTTCTTCAAGAAAACTTACTGTACTCGCAATACTGCTACCACATGCGAAGACTGGACGGCACTGTACCATATCATATCACTGAAACCCACTAGGCCAAACTAGCCCGCCTAGGTCATCTATTTTGGAACGGAGGGAGTACGTCTCTGCACTGCTATGATTTGGTGTTGCATGTTCTCTGTACTTTTGCTACGATTTTCCTACCCTATGAACCAAATGAGGCCTGAATGTATGTCGACTATTGTCTAATCGATCGCTAAGCCTACAATTTTAGGAGCTAGGGCTATTGGTCGATCGACGAGGGATAAGTATAAGTGTTCCACAAGCTCAGCAGCCCCAATGTTTCTCTTTGGTGAGTGTTTTGCAAGTACTATAGCTCGCACATTAGCTAGCCTACTAAAACCAAGAATCATCAAACAAGCCCTGCTGATATGATAAACAGTTCAAACTTACATCTAAGCATGCCATATATTACATCAAAAGCTGGCGAGGATACATCTGTTTCCATAACTCGGAGAGGGTTCACATGATTCATCGCATGATTCACTATCAAACAAAAGTAGCAAGATCCGCCCACACAAGACAGTGCACTAGCCCTAAGATGGTTTGATAACATGCATCATTCTGGTAATTAAACACAGGGCAATGCAAACTACCCTGAAGGATTAGCGCGACCAACTATTTCTTGTCATCGATCTCTCGGGCAATGACCACAGCACGGACAGCGGCATGGGAATCGATTTCTTGGGTGATGTCCACAGGACTGACCGCGACATCAGAATCGATCTCTGGGGCGATGTCCACAGGATGGACAGCGGCATCGGAATCGATCTCCGGGGCGGACGGGCCACGACATCGGAATCATCAAGGACAACCACCGGCACCTACACAAGCCTAACATATTAGCAAGCACATTGCAAATAATCAAAAAGCAAGCACATTGCAAATAATCAAAACCCACAACTATGGTAATAAGCCATTATTTTTTACCTTGTGCAGCTCACCGGGGGATCTCATCCCTCCGGGGGCCATGTCCTCGTCCTTGATGGGGGCCATCACCTTGGCAGGGGAATACTGCTTCTCAACGGCGACTATCTCCTCAAACTCGGTCTTGAGCCTCACATAGGTGGCAATCAGAGTTCCTGGGGTAGGCACGGTGGGGCCCTTGCTATTCTTCCAACTTTCTTTGAGGAGTTCGTCCGCCAATGTCCTCAACTCTTTGGCCAGTGCTTGTTTCTTGGAGTTCTTTGTCTCCATGGGTTGGCCCGCCAACATGGTCAACTCGTTGGTTGGTGCTCGCTTCCTGGAGATCGCTGTCTCCAGTGGGTTGTCCGCCCCGACCAATTCTCACATCCTATTTAATAGAAAGGGCTTGAACGAGCGTTCCAATGAAATGATGGTTGCTTCGTCCAGTCCAACTTGGGGGCCACATTACCACTGTTGGTAAAGGTGTGGGTTTTGTGATATGACGGGTCATGACGGCCACACCGGGGTGACAGGTGAGTCTCGGTTGTAGCACCTCGCTGTGATTTGGTGGATGGCATGCAGGCCCGGATGCTTTGAAATGTCCCGCATGTAGATAGAGTGGCTAGTCATATATGAGTGCTCAATATTGTGCACTGCGACCAAGGCGGAGAGGAAAACGAGAGAACTATGTAATTAATGCATGAGTTTAATTAGGGTAGTTTTGTAAAGTACGAGATACATTCCTCAAATAGCAAAATGCCTTGGTTCATGAGATTTGAGATTTGAGCCCTATAAACCGGAAGGGAGGGGGTACTGCACACGGTGTAGTCTAGTCACTTGTTTTTTTAGACGAAGTCTAGTCACTTGTTGAAATCTCTAGAAAGGCAAATACTCCTTTCCGGTTTACAGGTCTATACTACTCCCTCCGTCTAGGTGTGTAAGTCATCTTACGAAAACCAAATAGTCCCAAACACTTAGGCGCGGTGCATTAACTTCTACCTTGTTTCTTGTTTCTTGACATACGTATCAACCAATAAGAGATGAGAGGTGTGCATGCTTTTAATGACTTGCAATGGCTAGTTCATTGCATAGAATGCTATTAATTAGCAAATAAACATTGGTGACCCCAGGAGGAAACGGTGCTAAACACGTGGACCTATGCAGAATGAGTATTAACCAATGGATAATGGAGTTTAATTGTTAAACAATAGCAATTTTGTCTCATGCAAGAGCCTGGCTAGTACTCCAAGGAACCGCACCACGCGAGCATTTGCAACTGCCACGTTCGGTTTGCGCTTGGCTCTTCGCCTCTTCAAGAAGACGAACAATGATGTTACTCCTACTTCGACAATATCGAATCCAATGCTGCATGTCCGTCCACCTCCTACGGGAGGGCTAGCGTGTAGTGAAAGCTTCTACTTACTGCTCCTGCCTTTGCGTCCATGACAGGTGGGCCCAACAGGTGGTTGGCCCACCTGTCATGCAGCCAAAGGCAGTTGCAGTTAAGGCACCGGAGCTCAGTCCGCGAGGGAGAGGGCGTCGTAGTAATCAAATTTCTCGGTATTGTATGAGTTGACGCGACACATCAAAGCACTGCACTTGATCAAAGTCCTTTTACACATTTCAAATGGGCTACTTCGTACTCCCTCCTTTCCGGTTTATAGGGCTTATCTCAAAATTTTAGTTTTCACATTTTATAAGGCTCAATTTGGTTGTTTCCCATCACATGTTTAGATTCCAAGGTGCATTAAATCATTGCATGCAAGTATTAAGAGAAAATTGACCAATGCGTGTAATTTATGCATGTATGCATTGCAATTAATGCATTGGTAATCACCCTTTTTTTAGGAAAACAAGAGCATTAATTTGGGTGCTTTTGCAAACTCTAAAAGGTATTCCACCACTCACCATCTACCTTGGTTGGTGAGATTTTTGAATTGAGCCTTATAAACCGGAAAGGAGGGAGTATGTAGGAGTTGACATATTATGCTTCGTATGTACTCCCTCCGTTCCAAAATATAAGTCTTTTTTAGAGATTTCACTATGAACTACATATGAAACAAAATGAGTGAATCTACACTCTAAAATATGTCTATATACATCCGTATGTAGTTTGTAGTGGAATCCCTAAAAAGACTTACATTAAGGAATGGAGGGAGTAGTCAGTTGTTGCAATCTCTAAAAAGACTTATATTTGGAAACGGAGGGAGTACAATGCATGCATGCATGCCGTGACTTTCCTTTTGATACTTGCATGTGTTGATTTGATGCACCTTGCTAGATTTTAACTATAAATTTAACTAACCAAATTTTCATGCATGTCACAAAAAATCACGGGGCTGTTTGGATCGTGACTATGTTTGTCTTATGTTGCCACATTATTATTCCCACACTTGCCACACTTGCCTAACCTGAGTTTCTCAAATTGTTAGACACACTTTGGCTTGCCTAAGGGAATCTTGCCACAATTTTTGTGTCTATGACATGTGGGGTTCACTGCTAATAAAAAAATTCTTGTCTTAGGTGTGGCTAATAAAAAAGACTTATATTTAGGAATGGAGGGAGTAGAAAATATAAATAATAATGCATGTTGGGGCAACCCACATTTCCGCTAATTTTAGCCGTGGGCTTGTTCACAATTTTTACGAGGGGGTGGTTGTTCATTTAATGGAGGGACTTGTAGTACCAGACTTGAACGATACAAAGTGCGACCTGGCACACCGTAACACCAGTTGGAACAAGCGGGTAGCTATCTCGAAAAACAATCAACAACTAAAAAAACCGTGACCTGGCATGTAGTAGTACACAATTTTAAACGATTGTTTTGATGGAGTGAAAAAGGAAAACTACCCCACTACTTATATATAGGCCGGCGCTTCCGCGCTTGCTTGCTAGGGCTGCTCTATTCACACACTCTCATCCTCTCCAGATCTAAACAAGATAGGGGTAGTAACAATGTCTTTCTCCCTTCAAAAAACACTGGCTTTCTATCCTCACCGCCGGTTACAGATCCGGATGTATCCCCCTCCGCCGGTGAAGGGGAGGAGGGGCAGCGTTTAGGCCGTCGTTGACAGCGAGGGAGGAGACCCACTGCCGGCCGCACCGTTATCTCTGGCCGAGCGCTGGCGCGGGAGGTCCTCCGATCCCTTCATCGTTGCCTGTGGGCGGATCCGGCCTCCCACCGCCCACCTATCCACATCCCGACGACCTTCAAGTATATCTTCGTTCAAAACCGCCTTAGCTCTACTTCCCCAGCTCGCTACATCGCTGCATGTGCATCATTTTCTACCTCTCAACCCCTCTCGATCGGATGGTCCAACGTCACCTATTTTTTTCTATTGTTAGAGGTAAAGCTACTTCATGGAGTCGAATCTTGTACTCCCTCCGTCTGAAAATACTTGTCATTGAAATAAAGTTGGGGTGGGGGAATTTAGTATGTACATCGGACTTGGTACAAACAGGAAGGAAAGGGGATGAAAGTAGTATAGACTAGTCATCCAACCGGTCTCTTGGTCGAAAAGGGAAATATAGGGGTAATGATGTACACAGTGGTATGATCAGGACTAGATTTGCTATCCACACATAGGAGTAGGTGGCTAGAGCAAACAAAAATGGGACCAACCCAGATATGTTTCTTGGATGTTTGTTTCTCGGGGCAACAAACTATGAATCACCACTTTATGCCCCTGTTTACGTACATGGTGCTGCACTGCTGGTGCACCCACTTTCCCATGCCCTTATACCAAATATTTAGGCTCCGGTCGGAATAAAGGGGCAGAAAACATAGGTCTTGATGAAAATAGAGGAATAGGAAAGGAATGTAGGTATAAAACTATGGAACAGCGAACTGGAGGAAACTCTCAAGAGAATGTGTTCGGATGGACTACGAAATGTACAGATTTGTTTTTTTAGAGTAGCATGCTTGGCAGTATGAGATGCTATTTGTTTATTCAGCTGCACAGTGACTACTCTTCTCCTCACCTCACGTACCATATATAGGTTGATTTTTTTATTCCTACAAACACAGCACAGCAACCTGTCTAACGCATGGCAGCGAGCGCCTGCCTCGGGCTTCCGCCCAAAAAATGAGCAGCGCGTGGATGTTTCTAATCTGATGGAATCAGTACTACCAGACCAGCTTTCCTATGAAACACTATTCACCTTTTCCGTGTTCTGAAAGGTTGGAAGGGAAAGAGTACCATAGGAATTGTGTTCCTAGGAAAATCCTGCACCAAACCTGTGAACCGAATGCAGCCTTAGCTATTCTTAATATAATGTCCATGGTAAAAATGAAGCCATGCCACTTTTTTTCCTGTAATTGTTTGAGACTCTGACAAGTTTAGCCAAATGTTTTTTCTTGTAATTGTTTGAGACCCTGGTTGTTTCCTCTATGCCTTTTTGTGCAAACAGGGATATCCAATTCACCTGGTTCCTGTTGTGACCTTTTGGTGCACTGCACAAAACTCTTCTTAAAAGAAGTGACTTTTGTGTTGTTTAACTGGAATGTCAGATGGAACAGTTGGTTCATTTTGGTGGAACTGCACAAAGGGAGATCTGTGTTCCAATCCTCATGATCCATATTGGCGTCATAACCTTCCTTTAGGTAAGAATGATATTTAATGCATGTGCTCATCTCTATTTTCCGACTGCCATGAGAAAATAATGCTGTTTTTTACTAGTACACTTGTACTCCCTCATTGAAAAAACCAATTCTGAATTAGACGACCAATCATGTACTTGGTTTCACCAACTGGTGAGGAGAAAGAGAAACAGAGCATGAAGAGGAAGAAGAAGAATAAACAGTGCCAAGGCGATCTTGCTGAAGCCAGAGGCCTCAGTCGAGGTTATTCACCGGCTCCAGCAACGACTACCTTACATGTGAGACGATCCTACAGGGAGCCCTTCCACTTCTGCTATGTCACTTAATTAATTAGGAGTACTTAAGTACCACTAATTTATTACTACCTAATTTTCATGTTGGAGTTAAACAAATCTTTAGTAGGACCCTATGCTGAATCATGTACGTGTGAATGTTTTTCTATGGAGGTGAATCATGTGGTGGAGCAGGGAGGGAATATTATTAGTGTCATGACATAATAGTGTTATTGTTTTGCACGTCAATTTATTGCCATTGGTTCAATGAGGCAATGTTTTGCGTATTGTCCATCATGAATTTGATGCTACTGTTTGAGTAATATGCTAATGTCTTCCTATCCTTTCTCACTAAGCTAATGAAGGTTTCACCTTGTTCCTACTTGTGCAAACAGGAATCATGTTGTGCCAATAATACATTTTAGTGGAACTATGCAAGACAATACAATGAACTGTCTCCCAGCCAGTGCGTTAACTCTGCTGGAAGTTCTTGATAATCTTTCGATATAATCTCAGCACTGGTAAACAAGAGTGATTTCAACCATACATTTGAAGTGCACAAAAATATATACTATTGTGTGATTCCAGTGAGTGCTTTATCATCTCTTATGGGACTACATGAATAAGCTTTTTTTCTCAGGTTGGTACGGGCCTAAGGCCTTCATCCATATTAGTTTGTTGTCATCTTTATTTGTATCGTGCTACTGTCATGAGAAACTCCTTTATCTTTGCACTTTTAAGTTTTGCAACCTATGATAAATGGCAATGCTTTGAGTGTTGAGTTGAGATAATTGGCACTGATTAAATAAAATAATACCTCTCTTTAAGCAAGACTACTATGTTGCTAACTTTACCCGTTAAAATAATGAGGGTGCTTCTATTTGTTAGTGTATGTTTCATCAACTAGTCCCACTATTACAGTAATCTCACTCTCTCAATATATGTGCCAACAGGGATGCTCGATTTTGGTGGAACTGCACAAAAACTTTGGGTGCTTCATTGCCTCAACAACTTCCGTCCTTTCCTGTCAGTCGCTAATCTCCGCTTCCTTTCTTCCTTTGCTGTCAGTCGCTTGGCTTATCTTGGCTTCCAATCAAAGGAAATAGTAATTGATATGCTACCTCACACAGGTTGGTACTGGTCTTTATCCTGATTATTGTGCCTGTCATATGTATTGGTAATTTGGTATTGTGCTACTGTTTGCCGATTTCATAAAGGAGTAATTTGGAGCCTGAACTCGCAGGCACATCATTACATCGGGTGATTTCAGTAGAACTGCACAAAATGATCAGATGGACAGGTACTTATGATGCTGCTATGTACTCCAAAGTTCACTCAGACAAGCATCGATGTTGACAAGAAGTGCCTATATTCATTCGAGTATTAACCGGCGTCAACCAATTATCAAACTCCAAGTATTAGGAGAGTGAACGCCAAAAATATTGCTTGGTGCATAGCCCAGAAAAACGCAGTCCAGTCTTTGGTCCCAACTTGTGCCTTTTGGTTATCGGCACATATGGTAGCGAACTATATGGCATGGAGTCTAAAGATTCTAGACAAGTTGGTTGACGCGCATATTCATCTGGCACTTAATCAGGCTGCACGCCAAGGATGCTCCATTTCAGTTGAACTGCACAAAAAATTTGGGTGGTTCATTTTCTCAACCGCCTCCTTTCTCGTCTGCAATGTAGAATTTTGGCGAGATACAGGACCAAGATGAGCCAGTAAACTAGTTGGATGAAAGTAGTGGCCAAGTTGCTCAAACCTCCCTCGGCACGAGGCCACTATTTGAGGATAAACCTACAAGCATAGTTCAGATTGTCTGTGCTGCCTCTTATGTACTCGAAAGTTTACTCGTACAAGAACTAATTTTAGCAAGAAGTACCTCTGATTGAACACCATTTACCAGTCTGTACCCTAGGTAATTAAAGTTCGTCCATGGATCATATTGGCTGTGATCTCAATCATTTGGATGCATAAACATACTGAACATGTGTATATCTGAATCTTTTTGTGAATTATGTATGAATATTGTCGTGTGATCTATCAATCATTTGGATGCATAGATATGCTGAGCTTGTGTATATATGAATCTTTTGAGTTGTTGATAGTGAATGTTGGCTATGAATATGAAAGTGTCCTGTGAACCTGAGTTTGATATGAATTGCAACAGAACTAGTTATAACCCTTCTCCTCCTCTCAATCTGCGACTCCACTACCGCATTTTCCCATCTCCGAGTTGTTCCCGTCCGGGGCCTCGTCGTCGTCCATTGCCTTGCTGTGTTCGGTGCGGCGTGGTCAACAAACGAGAGTCATCGGAAGAGGACTGTACGTGGAGAGCCTGACGGCTGGGACCCACGAGGTCCATGGTCACACGCAAGGAAAGTTCCTCCTTATTAAGCTGAAAAAAATGTTTCCTCCACTTGACAGCTGGGACCCACTGGTTGTATCTTCGCACGGAAGGAAGTGCCTCCTTGTTTTGTGAAAAAATTATTCATCCCGTTGACAGCTGGGACCCGTCAGATTTGGTGACTGACTTGTGGGCCTGCTAAGCGGACGTGTACGCACGGCTTTGTCAACTTAATCAACAAATGATTCTAGCAGCTGGACCATTGGATGTTAATCCAACAGCCGTGCTCCTTCTTCAACCTCTGTTCTTGCTCCTATCTCCCGTGGGTGGCACCGCGGCTGTGCTGCCGCACACCCGAACCAGTGAAGTTTCCCACTCCTCTCCATCTGCGACTCCACTGCCCCGTCTTCCCATCTCCGGGCCGTTCCAGTCAGGGTGCGCTCGGCACGGTGTGGTCAACGTGGTCAACAACCGAGAGTCATCGGAAGATGACTATACATGAGAGGCTGACAGTGGGGACGCACCACGCCCATGGACGCATGCATGCAACGGAACGGGGCAAGGTCAACGTGGTCAAGGAACGACTTCCATCGGAAGTATACTGTACGTGGAGAGTCTCAGTTGGGTCCACGGCCGCAGCAAGTAAGTGCCTCCTTATTACGCGGAAAATAATGATTCCTCCAACTGACAGCACGGACCCACTGGACGGGCCACCATATTTTGTGAAAAAATCGTTTGCCCCCTCACTGCTAGACCCACCTCACAGGCCACTGTATTTCA
>NC_057798.1:613978935-613981945 GCF_018294505.1 Triticum aestivum | reverse complement strand
CACCAGAAGTGCCTCCTTATTACACACAAAAAAATGAATACACCCCTGCTAGCTGGGACCCACCTTGGTGGGACGCTGACTTGTGGGCCTACTAAGTTGACGGGGACGAAGGGCTTTGTCAACTTAGTCAATATGAACGATTCTAGCTCCAGTGACCGTATGATGTCCATCCAACGGCCATAGTGCTTCTTCAACCTCTGGTCTTCTTGCTCCAGCCGGCCAAACCAGCGCCGGTCGTGCCTCATGCTCCTGCCTCCCGTGGCCGGCTGTGCTGCCGCGGAGGACTCACCGCCCCCTACTATTCCAACTGCTGGCCAGGCCCTGCGGCGACAACAGCCTCACACCGCAGCCGAACCAGTGAACCCTTGTACTCCTTTCCGTGCGGGATTCCACTGCCGCGTCTTCCCCGGCTCAGCGTCGTCCCCTTCCTAGGTCTCGCCGTCGTCCACCGCCGTGGTGCTCTCCACGCGGCGTGGTCAACATGGTCAAGGAACGACTTCCATCGGAAGAGTACTGTACGTGGAGAGGCTGACAACTGGGTCCATGGCCACAGGCCAGTTTTTTTGTGATTTGCCAAGTAAGTCGCTTTGTCAGGCCTGTTGGGCTGCAAATCTTTCAAGACGAGAAGAGCTTTCATTTGGCTAGCCGAGAAAATGGCCCATCAGTAATGAGAAATGGGTTGTACATTTTTAAAACACATCAAACCGGCAATTAGTTTCAAATATCTTTTTTTTCATTTTGAGATTTTAAATTACATTAATTTTTATGCATGGAGAATTTGTTGGATTTTATATTGATATACATTTATTTTTAAAATCAGTTTGAATGTGAGTCGAAATTTCGGCATTAAAAACAGTTCAGACCGCACCAAAATATGCAAACTTTCGTATAATTTTTTAACCGTGGCCACAGTATGGGTTGTAATGCTAATAAAAAGAATATGGGCTCCAAAAAAACCTTAAGAATTAGCAAATGGGCTGTAAATTATTAGAAATAATGGCAGATGGGTTGTATGTTGTTTTCCACAGATTTGAGGCTTTCCTAAAAAAAGGTTGACGCACAAGCAGTGACTGTTGGATTGCCATCCAACGGTCGTCGTGCTTCTTCAATTTGTGCTCTTCCTGCTCCAGCCTCTCAAACAAGCGCCAGCGGGACTGCCTGCTCCCTCCTCCCCGCGGCTGGATCCATTGCGGCGCAGGCCTCGCCGACCCACCGTACACCATCGCTGGCCTAGCCATCCCTCTACTCACCTACACCTACTGCTATTCTCCGGCGACGGCAGACAAACCAGTAAACCCTCGTACAGTCGTACTCCCCTCCGCGTGGGAAACAACTGCAGAGTCTTCCCTGCCTCCATGTCATTCCTTTCCTAGGCCTCGCTGTCGTCCACCGCCCTGGTGCTCTCGGTGCGGCCTGATCAATGTGGTCAATGACCGACATGCATCTGAAGTGGACTGTGCGTGGAGAGGCCGACACCTGGGTCCACGGCCGCACGCAAGGAAATGCCTCCTTATTACGCGCAAAATAATGATTCATCCACCTGACATCAGGGGCCCATCGAAAGGGCCTCTGTATTTCGCAAAAAAAACGTTACCACCGCTGACAGCTCAGACCCTCAAGCTATATCTTCGCACGCAAGGAAGTGCCTCCTTATTACACACAAAAAATGAATACTCCGCCTGTTAGCTGGGACCCAGTATAGTGGCAGGCTCACTTGTGGGCCTACTAAGTTGACGGGGACGGAGGGCTTTGTCAACTTAGTCAATAATATGCATGATTCTAGCTCTAGTGACCGTACGATGTCCATCCAACGGCCGTAGTGCTTCTTCAACCTCTGGTCTTCTTGCTCCAGCCGCCCAAACCAGCGCCGGTCGTGCCTCGTGCTCCTGCCTCCCGTGGCCGGCTGCAATGCGGCGGAGGCCTCACCACCCCCTACTACTCCCACCGCTGGCCAGGCCATCCCTCTTCTCACCCACACCCCCTGTTATTCTGCGGCGACGACATCCCTCACCCTCATACTCCTCTTCGCGTGGGCATCCACTGTTGCGTCTTACCCGGCTCTGTGTCGTCCCCTTCCTAGGCCTCGCCGTCGTCCACCGTCGTGGTGCTCTCGGTGAGGCATGGTCAATGTGGTCAATGACTGACTTCCATCGGAAGAGTACTGTGCTTGGAGAGGCTGATAGTTGGGTCCACGGCGGCCGCAAGGAAGTGCCTCCTTATTACGCGCAAAATAATTATTCCTCCACCTAACAGCAGGGACCCATCGGACGGGCCACCAGTATTTCGCAAAAAAAATGTTTCCCCCTTGACTGCTGGGACCCACCAGCTACATCTTCGCAGGCAAGGAAGTGCCTGACAGTCGGGACCCACCTGGTCGAAGCATACGTAGTGTTGTCCTTCTGGTCACGAAAGTGTATGTACATACTGGTCGATGTAGAGGCACGCACGTGTCACAGTAGAGGCGCGCACGTGTCGATGTAGAGGCGCGCACGTAGCATGTACACATACGTACAGCGGCGAGGGTGCAAGAAAGAAAATACGGCCACGTACGTACATACGGGCAGGGTCTCGAACGCCTACTCGCACATACGTACATGGCTGGGTCGGCACGGAGAAACAACGTCGTCGTCGTGTTCATGGGGAGCCAACCGGCTGGTTCAGAACGAAATGCGTGGTCGTGTTCATCGGGAGGGCTTGGACGGAACAGGCGATGGAAACGAGGCCTGGCGTACCGCACAATGGACGAAACGGACCTCCTACGTTCGGAACGGGGTCCCGTTGATCGGGAGGGGTGTGGCGTACCGCAAAACAAAGTAAACGGACCTCCTACGGTCGAAACGGGGATCCTGTTGATCGGGAGGGGTGTGGCGTACCGCAAAACGGACGAAACGGACTTGTGTTGGAGTGCTACGGTCGAAATGGGGGTCCTGTTCATTGGGAGGGGTGTGGCGTACCACAAAACGGAGGAAACGGACTTGTGTTGGAGCGCTATGGTCGAAACGGGGGTCCT
>NC_057798.1:613966995-613978418 GCF_018294505.1 Triticum aestivum | reverse complement strand
GCAACGCTCACTGTTCATTCAATCGATCGGCTTCAGTTAGCAGCAGTAGCGAAGGAATCGCTCTATCGGGTTCAGTTAACAGCCATCGATCGATCCCTCGGGTTCAGTAACGCGTAGCCTGCAGTGCAATCGCTCGGGTTCAGTTAGAGCCCAATGCCTCGCTCGGGTTTAGTTACAGCCAACACATCGCACACACGCGCGTACGTGTACAAGAGAAACGCGCATCGCTCGGCCCCCGACCTCCCACCGTAACCGGCAACTCCCCGAAATTTTCCTCCCCCTCGCTTCTACCACGGTTTTTTCTGTCATGGACGGCCCAAAGAATGTCATGCAGCTGCGTCTCCGGCCCACCCAGGACGAAAAGCCCATTTTCTGTCATGATTTTTTGTCATAGAAGTAGGAGCCCATCTATGATCATACCGGGTTTTGTCACAATTATCATCATAGAAGTGTCATATGTATGACAGAAAAAAAAATCGTTCGGCCCAAAATGTCACGGATGTGTCTCTTTTTTGTAGTGATGCCTATATTCATGATCATTGCCATAGATATTGTCATAATTATGTGCTATTATATCAATTGCTCGGTAGTAATTTGTTCACCCATCGTATTATTTTCTATCTTGAGAGAAGCCTCTAGTGAAACCTATGGCCCCGGGTCTTTTTTCCATCATATAAGTTCTCTTTTCCATCATATAAGTTTTCGATCTACTATTTTGCAATCTTTTACTTTCCGATCTATAAATAAAAAATACCAAAAAAATTTACTTTACCATTTATCTATCTCTATCAGATCTCACTTTTGCTAGTAATCGTGAAGGGATTGACAACCCCTTTATCACGTTGGGTGCAAGTTTGTTTGATTGTTTGTGCGGGTATTCGGTGACTTGTGCGTTATCTCCTACTAGATTGGTACCTTGGTTCTCAAACTGAGGGAAATACTTACTCTACTTTGCTGCATCACCCTTTCCTCTTCAATGGAAAAAGCAACGCAAGCTCAAGAGGTAGCAGGTAGTACTACTAAATCTAGACGGTGGTGCTAGACTAGTAGTAGTACTACCAATATAGTACTAGTACTGTACTACTCGTTGGTCAAATTACTCCTCATAGTGAAGTGACAAGACCCTGCGCCGGAGATGACACCTGAGTGTAGGCGCCGTGTTCAGCATACCAAAGTCAGCCTCACCGTGTGTAGTCACTATCATCATGGTTATAGAGCTAGCCTGCTTACAACTAGCCGTGTTTGACATAATTTCTCGTGCGTTGCCACGAGTATCTCTACTCTTTTCTTATATGGGTAAGATGATGATACGTCTCCAACGTATCTATAATTTTCGATTGTTCCATGCTATTATATTACCTATTTTGGATGTTTATGGGCTTTACTTTACACTTTTATATCATTTTTTGGGACTAACCTACTAACTGGATGCCCGGCCTGAATTGTTTTTTTTTGCCTATTTCAGTGTTTCGAAGAAAAGGAATATCAAACGGAGTCCAAACGGAATGAAACCTTCGGGAGCGATCTTTTTGGAACAAACTTGATCCACAGGACTTGGAGTGGAAGTTAAGAAACAAGCGAGGGGCCACGAGAGTGCCCGGCACCCCCCCAGGGCTGGGCACACCCCCACCCTCGTGGGCCCCTCGATCGTCCACCGACGTACCCCTTCCTCCTATATATACCCATGTACCCCGAAAACATCAGGGGCGACCACGAAAAACTATTTCCACCACCATAACCTTCTATATCCGCGAGATCCCATCTTGGAGCCGTCATCGGCGCTCCGCCGGAGGGGGAATCCACCATGGAGGGCCTCTACATCAACTCCAAGGCCTCTTCGATGAGTTGTGAGTAGTTTACCATGGACCTTCAGGTCCATAGTTATTAGCTAGATGGCTTCTTCTCTCTCTTTGATTCTCAATACAAAGTTCTCCTTCCTCTTCTTGGAGATCTATTCGATGTACACTACAAAAAAATACACTTCCATGATGATACGTGTTTGTCACAGTAGGTCGCATTTTTTGTCATGCATGTACATCCATGACGATTTTATGACAGAATTAAGATAGTCATACATGTGCTGTCATAGAAGTGTTCCATGACATTATCAAAATTATCATCATGGAAGTGTCCATTTCCATGACGATAAATAGCGCGTCACAGAAGTGCTTTCGTCAAGGGTGATTGACACGTGGCATCCACCGTAACAGAACGTCGTTAAGCTATCGGGTCGGGTTTTGGATCCGATAACCCGTTAACAGCCCCGACCAATTGGAAATTTCCACGTGTAAAATTCTTATTGGCCGGACGAAACACGTGTCAGCTCGTCAGTGGGTCAGATAGGTGCCTATGATATGTCGACACGTGCCATGGCCCACCACTGGCCCATTTAGCTTACAAAGCTGGCCCGTTTGACTTGGTCAAAAGTTAATGGGTTGGCCCATGAAAAGCCTGTTAACGGTCTCTTTGCAAATAGCCCATTTTACGGGTCATTAACTCACGGCCCGTTAGGCCCTGAAGGAAATCGGCCCAACAACGTCATGTGGGCCGTCGAATATAACACCATCCCATTTCACTTTCGGCCCATGTATGGCCCATGATGTCTTTCGGCCCATATGAGGCCTTTGTATCTTTCGGCCCTTTACAGGCCCACGGTGACTCTAGCCCATAATGAACAGTAATTTTCTTTGTACCCATTAACGCCCGTGATTTACATGGGTCGTTTCCAGCCCGTGTTAGCTTTTGGCGTATTGATGGCCCATACATTCTTGGGCTCCTTTTCGGCCCTCGATTACTTCCGGCCCGTTACTGGCTTGTTCCCCTAACGGGCCAAATTCGGCCCATGGCAAGAGTCGGCCTGTTACTGGCCTGTTACCCTAATGGGCCGAATTTGGCCCATGGCAAGAGTCGGCCCGTTCCTAGCCTGTTCCCCTAATGGGCCAAATTCGGCCCATGGCAAGAGTCAGTCCGTTACTTGCATGTTACCCTAATGGGCCAAATTTGGCCCATGGCAAGAGTCAGCCCGTTTCTGGCCTATTAACCCGTTGCGCCGTTTCCAGTCCGCCCTATATTCTTGCCCATTAACGACCGGTTATGCCTGTGACAGAATTAAGCCTTTGTTGTCCTACGGCCTGTTAACGGCCCGTTACCGTGCTGGGCCGATACTAATTACGCCCATTTACAGCCCATGTAGACCCATTTATCCGACAGCCCGAGGTCGACCGATTCTAAGGCCCTGTTGGAGGCCCATTTATCGATGGCCCGTAGGAGACCCATGGATCCTACGTCCCGTAGGAGACCCATGGATCCTACGGCCCTTATATGGCACATGGTAGTTGCGGCCACTAGCAAACCAGGGAAAAGAAGACTAGGAAATAAATAAGGCCGTAACTAACGCTAGGCTATTAAGGCGATTGCACAAATTACATCCACTCAGCATCAAAGATCGCCACCAGTGCAAATATAGGGAACATCCTACACTATACAAAAATGGATTGTTGTTTTATTCAGCCGGTGGTTGCATGTTAAGAATAAATTTTGTATCGCACCAAAACAAATTACAACTATATAACAAAAGGAAGGTTGGCATAAAACTTAACAGTCTAGTAGATAAATGCACCACCAGAAGTTCAGAAGCTCAGTTCATTGGACCTAACTGTTATGTTTTCATGTTGTATTGTCCGATGGAGCACCATAACCCTCGCCTTAATTTCCCCTAGGCTCCTGAACAACATAGCAAATGTCTGATAGTCTGGTTTCAAAATCATGCGTATCTTGAAGACATCGAACAATGTCTCTCCTTGTTTCACAAAGGGTCTCCGTTAGGGAATGGACTTTTGTCTGGAGCGCAGATACAACATTGCTTTGAGCTTGCATATCTTGATCATGAGGCAGTTTGGACGATATTGCCTTAACAACCAACCCAGTATTACGCAGGAACGTGCTTTTGGCACTGTTAGTGGACAGGTACTGACCCACTACAACAAGAGCTGCCATTGTAGTTATAGTTGCCTCGCCACCTTCAGAAGGTGGCGGTTCCACCATTTTTTCCATAGCTCGCTGAAAAGTTGAGGTTTTACATTAGTAGTACCAGAACAGAAGATATTAAGGAGGCAGCAAAACCAAACAAAATAGCTTTGGTCTATATACAGAACTTATTCTGGTGAACCCATGTAAAATATTAGTTGTATTTTACTGCAAAGTACATAATAAAACCAGGTTCCAAACATATGACCATGTACCATCGCTAATGTATTGTCTATTTCTTCACATTGTATTGAGGGCTAAGGATAAACAGACGAAGTTTATAATACAGTAAGCATAGTATGACATCATTCATATCACAAAACAACTGAGAACAGACAAACAAGCAATTGTAACGTTGTTTGGGCAAGTCCAGCATGGAACTAGATTACGGGTCAAGATCAAAGGAACATCACTCCTCTCTTTTAAACCTTGTAAGGTGCAATGATACACTAAGACAATTGTGTATAAAATTGAAAAGAGTAATAGACATTGGTTGCAAACCATGCGGTTCAAGGCACAAGTCAGAGTAAGTAGTAGTTAAAAGGCATGAGGATTAAGGACTTACAACAGCGGCTTTGACTGGTGTAGTCATGCCCTTCTTCTTCCCGGTGTGACAGTCCTTGAAGATTTCCACAACATTTAATTCACGTAATTTTTGGTCCTTGCGGACTTTCCTCTGCATTTCGAACAAGTCAATATAGATCTGATAATATGGTACAGCGAAAAAGAGTGAAATAGCAGCTAATTACAATAGCCCGCAGTGTGCAATATAGCTACGAGATCCTGTCGTCTGTTGGAATTTCACTTTCATACAGTTGGCCTTGTTCTTTGAACAGTTCACCTACAAGAAGATAGATTTGTGTGGCACATGTGTAAATAGGACTTCAACATGTGATCTGATCACATATATATAATGTACCTGATACTTCGGATTAGACCAGTGTTTAACAAGGCCCCTCTAGTCTTCATCCGATATATTTTCCACTTGAGATGTTTGGGAAAGTTCACTGTTAGCCTTGCCTTCAAAGTAAGTTTTCCTCAAGTTATACCGATACTGTCGCAGAGCAGACTTGAAAACATGGGTGCAAGCTTGTCTGGTTGCATCATCTTGGCTATCCAACTTGAACCTCATCTGTTGAAAATTATGGGAGTCTCATTATCAGCAACCTAGAAAGTATAGGACAGAGCAAGACGATATTACTAGTTTCCATACATAACCATACTTACAGATAAATGGTCGAGGAAGGTGTTGAACTGGGTTTCGTCTTTGTCATTCATGTACTGAATCCATGTTGGGAGGATACGTACATGACACCTAACGGCAACCGCTGCCTCTGATACTAACTTGGCTGACTCTGTAGCATCACGTGGCCTTTTTAAACCTGCCTCAAAACGGATCTCCATTCTTCCTCCTCTAGATTTAGTTAACCTATCGAGCAATATCCCTGATGTTTGTTTCCTCTTGCGCCTAGGTGCTAGTCCAACAACGAGCATAGGAAGTGTTAGTGTACATC
Organism: Triticum aestivum; assembly: GCF_018294505.1. Classification (NCBI taxonomy): domain Eukaryota; kingdom Viridiplantae; phylum Streptophyta; class Magnoliopsida; order Poales; family Poaceae; genus Triticum; species Triticum aestivum. Next base: position 613,972,878 of record NC_057798.1, on the reverse strand, counting down.
AAACTGTGAGACTACATATAAAGAAGCATGCAACTGTAACTTGACTCCAGCAACTACCTTCTTGATGTGAAGCTCACAAGGTTCATCTGATATTGCCAACTCATCTTGTGTCAAGAGTGCTTGGGAAGTAGTGTCAGGCGGCAAGGGAGCTTGGGAACGTGCTGCTAGCTCAGTTGACGCACGAGTAAGTCATGCAGTTGGTAGTATTGTGGTAGGTGTTGCAAGAACTAGGGCTGTCTCTGCTTGTTTGGTGGTAGCTATTTGTTTCTGTTTGGCTTTTTTTGCAGCTCATGTAGCATGGGATGGCGTGTTTATAGAATTTTCCGCTGGATTTTGACCTTCTATTGCACCATCAGTACCAGCAGAATCTGTAGGATTCATCCGCTTCTCATTCCCTGCCATTCTATGTTTCTTCCTCTTTCTCTGTGCCATGTTAAGTCAAGCCGACAAGAAAAATGAATAACAATTTAGTTCTTCAGAACAAATTGATGTGTGATGCAGACGAACTGAACTTTGATGTTAGACAACCACATGATAGGAGGATGTAATATCTATGAAAAACAAGACGGAAGAGATAACCAGAACTATCATGTGTAAACTAAGAAGAAGACATTTCACCAAATTAGAAGCAATGCAATGGAAGGTAGACACCATATGAAAGATGCTACAAATATCACTCTGCCAAGTTAACAGTGTCTCATCATGAATGGCGTTTAAACAAATGTGAAGCAGTACAAGAAATAAATCATATGAAAGATGCAAACATCACACTACCATGTTAGAGGTCTCTTGTCATTAGTGCCATTGCATATTCACAACATTGCATATTCACAGCTTATGATGTGTAAACTAAGGAGAAGGCATTTCAACAAATCAGAAGCAATGAAAGCTAGACACCATATGAAAGATGCAACGAATATCACTCTACCAAGTTAAAATTGTCTCGTCATAAGTGCCATTTCAACAAATTAGTAGTACAAGATTGAAAAGAATGTGAGATGTAACCTATATCACACTCCAAAGTCAAACGTGTCTTATGATAAGTGATTGTTGCAGGTTACACAACAGCAGTAATTTGATGTAAGAACATGGTGTGATAGACAGATATTGTATGTTCTAGAAATAGGAACACGTGTCTTATTCAAATATAATGTGTAAAGTAAGCAGATGGAATTAAACAAAATTAGAAGCAATACAAGCTAGACATCACACATAACATGCAACCACATATAATAGTGCCAAGTTAAAGGGAGCACCGGTGATGCTGCACTAGCGGAGACGTGCTCATCATAAACATAGCTTTGTTGAGTGTCTATGCATGTGTTGTCTTGGAAATCATCTTGGGGTGTGGAGGAGTAGAAACTGTAGAAGCCCTCCGTTCGAAAGGAGCACCTTTATCCGCTGCCTTGCTAACTTTCTTCCGCTTTATTGATTTTGAATTGTAAAGTAAAACCGACAAGAAAAAGCAATAAAATTCTCTCTTCAGAACTCATTCATGCATGATACTGACAATCACTACTTTGATGTAAGGCAATCACTATGAAAAACAGGACGGCATGGCATGTTCACAACTATTTGTGTAAACTAAGCAGAAACCATTCCAGCAAATAAGAAGCAATGCAAGCTAGACACCACATGAAAGATGCAACCAATATGACTCTGCCAAGTTAAAAGCGCCCCATCATAAATGGAATTTCAACAAATTAGAAGCAGCGCATGCTATAAATCATATGAAAGATGCAACTAATATCGCACTGCATATAATAAAGGTGTCTTGTCATATTGATTGATGCGGGATACAAAAAACAATAGTTTTATGTAAGGACATGCTTAATAGACAGATGTACTATGTACTAAATACAGGAAGACATGTCACTTTAACAGGTATAATATATAAGCTAAGAAGACTAGCACATGCAGTTTAATCAGATTGGAAGAATTACAATCTAGACACCATATGCAACATGCAACCACATATCACGCTTCCAAGCTAGAGCAAGCACATGTGATGCTAGTGTAGGGGAAATGATGTAATCAACTACAGAGCTACGTTCACTATCTTCATCTAACATTTCTGTTTCTTGAGAATCATGTCGGGAGGCTGACGCTACATTCTTTAAATGGGGAGTAGTCCCCTTGCCTGCCTGCCTCGTCATAAGTGATTGATGAGGGATACACAAGAACATTAGTTTGATGTAAGAACATGGTTAATACATAGATGTACTAGTATGTACCAAAAACAGAAAGGCATGTCATATTCAAAGGTATAATGTGTAAGCTAAGCAGATGCAATTTAACCAAATTGGAAGCAATACAAGCCACACATCCGGCTTGAGTGGTGAGCATGATCATCTAGGACCTGATAGCCTGGTGGGAAGCGGGCTACTTCGCCACCATCGCAGCTTTTTAGTTGGCTTCCAGGTGATGCCTATCTTTGCTAGGCTTGTCACTGGCTTGGCCAGTGCCCTGACTAGCTATTTGTCTTCTGGTGCTCACGGGATGGTGGTTCATGTAAAAAATATATTTCCTCATCAGACCGGCTTCGGCCTTTCGAATACAAGCTAGACACCATATGGAACATGCAACCACATATGACACGGCCAAGTTAAAGCAAGAACCTGGCATGGTGGTTCATTGCTAGCGAGGTCATCAACTCCAGAGCTACGTTTACCGTCTCCATCTGCTGACACTGCACCCTTTATAGCGCTGTAACGTGTCGTGCATACCCGCGAAGAAAGCTGGCGCGACTTCTCTCTTTTCTTTGCTACTTCTCTTTCGGCAGACTCTGAAATACCCTTGCATAAAAACACAATAGTGAGAGTATGGGTGAAGTGTGTGCAAAACTAGTGCACTGTAAAAGTAGCAGATAGCAGGTGGCTAAAAAAATGACAGGAGACATATGATAGCTCTACAACATTGCATGGAAAACAAAATTAGATTCTACTCCGTATGATTTTGTAATATATGAGCACAGGAAATGCTGGTACTCCTCTAGAACACCACCACATGTGGTCATATCTAAGATAACAGTCGACTGAAATTAAATAGGTCAGTTGATTTTTTTAATGAACCGTTCGATCTATAAGGAACGGGAGATGGCCTTCGTCTACCTCCCACCAGTCACTGTTGATGATCTTTCTCGAACCGCCAGCGACCACCGGCCCGGACCCCTGTCTCCGCCACCCCGCCTTCCCCTCGACCTCACACCATCGCCGTGCTTGGCAGCGCCCCAAGGCCATCCTTTTAATCCCGGCCGACCTCCAGATCGGGCGCCAGTAGCTCTAGGCCGCACACGTACCTAAGATGAACACCAAGGCGCTGCTTCCCCGGCGTAATAGGCGTACTAGCGCATGTTACGCTGGGGATTGCTTCCGTTAATTTGGAATCAACTGGCCAGAAATTGAAATTCAGGGGGGCGACGGACCTCTAGCTAAGGTGAAATAGTATATGAGGATAAACCTTGTGCATCATGAGTTACTAGGAACATCTACTATCAAGAAGAAGCGGTCAACTAGTGTCTTCTGTGGGATGAATACCGTGCAAGCAGAGATGTAAGATTTGCACGAATAAGGGAAGAGGAGTACCTTTTTCGGTTGCCGGTGTGGTCACCTCCACATGTCGTGCCGATCTTCTTCTTTTTACCAGGGAAACGATGTTCTGGAGGGTGCAGGCTTGGACGAACCCATGGCCAAATTGTTGACTGTGTTGTCGTGGCCGTATGTCGGCGAAGGGGAAGCAGATCCGAGGTGGCGAAGGACGGCGTAGTAGGAACAGATCCGGTGCGGTGGAGGGTGGCGAACTAGGAGCAGCAGCGGCGAGGTGCAGGACGGCGTGGTTGAACTAGCTCGGATATGGATGGCTCGGCCTCGGCTTCAACTACTAGCCGTGGAGGGCGTTGCGGATGAGGTTGCGGTGGACGACGACGTTGGGGTATCGGCTCCGGCGTGATGGAGGAGGGTGGCGGTTGATGGGTGGGATGGGGTGGCCGACGGAGGATGCCGGGGTTTCGCAGCTGGTGGAGAGGTAGTTTAGGCGCCCACGGAGTACGAATGGGGAATCGGACGGGTGGGAGGAACCATGTTTCGGTCTGGGACGCGCTTGTTTTTGGCTTTTTTGAACAGAAGATGGGACGCGCTTGTTTGAAATTTGGGGAAAGTACAAACTTTGCACCCCTCTTAAATTTCGGACCTACTGCGGGTCGGGGGTAGGATGGTAATCCCAGGTGTCCCAAATAGTGGACGGGAGCGATTTCGGCCGTGCGCATGTGTGCTTAGGCGGCCATTGTGTTTGAATGTTTTTTTGGAGGCAGTTGCGTGGCGTCTAGATGAAGCTACAAACCTACCCCAGTTTAGACCTTTGGACGTCGGGCCGGAAGGTTTCACTGGTCGGAGTTATTAGAAAAGTAATTTCCTTGTACTACCAAACATTGGTCTCACGTGGTTTCGGGCGAGTAGAGGCTCTTTTGGCGCTTCGTTCGAAATTTTGAAACACAAGCATTCACGTTTAGAGTACTCTTGAACTATGAGGATTGACCTAAATAGACAACGCTATATTTGACATTGTATGTTTGAAAACCTCATTAAATTATCCGCTTCTTTTTGAAATTTTGACACTTGAAAATCCTATAACTACGATTATTTTGGAATGGAGGAGCTAAATTTGAATCTATTTTGTACACGACTACATATTCTATTATGTACAAAATCAGAGCAAAGATTGGTGCCCCCATAATTTAGGTATGGTTTACAAATGCCATGATATCAAATTCAAATAATTGAATGGACTTCATGTTGAATTCGATTTTTTTTAAACCACCTTAAGTTGAATTCAAATGTATGCTTGTTCATAGGGAGCTATTTATAATGTTCATTGTGTAACTTTCGTATGTATAATGTGCTTTACACACACAACATGAACTATACTCACGTTTATATTCGATTGCTAAAGCGAAGCATTGTCTGGAGTTCAAAATTCTAACTATGTGGATCAATTGTGTCGAATAATAACATAGACATGCTCAAATTCGATAGAATCTAGATCTCTGATGGATCAATGACTGCTCCTTACGCGAATTGCAAATATCATGATCCCATCCTAATATTTGGATACAATTTATATCTTTAATCAATGTGTACAGCAGTATTTTACGTGTAGTTTCACTCTCCATCGGTGGTCTCTCACACATGCTCACACACTCTCTCCCGAGGTGTCTTTCTCGCACACATGCTCTAGATATTACCCTCCCTCCCTCTTGTAACCATTTACAACTGTTTTCACTAACCTTTATCACAAGCACTCTTCCTCTCGCAAACATACACACACACAATCCCCATCGACCCTTTCTATATACATGGACCTGCCTACGTGTCTCATGTATGCACATTATATTTAGGCATGTCTCTCATGCATTGTCTCACACCTCTCTTCCTAATCGACGAGTATGATTCTAGCAGAGCATTCTGTAGGATGCCCCTTAAAGTTAGGTTGGATGAATAGTAATATTAGAGATAAAGGGGTTACCTTAGTCCGAGAACCTAGGGTTACAAATCCTAGCCGGCTTTGTCAGTGGACACAGAGTCCTTCACAATTCTGCTATATTTGTCTTGTACGACTAGTCATCCATGGGTCTTCCTAAATGCATCACGGGCCGACCAATGTGGCGCAGGACGGAACCGAACGAAGGGCCTCACCTCGACCCACCGGACCTCACGCGGTGACACACCCTCTGCCCCCACATCTCATTATCTTCTCACACCCACACATACCAACACAAACACCACACACACAGAAAATTTCTCCTGGTGCCTCTATTCTCCCCCCTTGCATACACACACTCAAGGGAATGGAATCTCTCGTCGTGACATCATATTCGTCTCTCTCTCT
>NC_057798.1:613956198-613966737 GCF_018294505.1 Triticum aestivum | reverse complement strand
AGGTCGGCCCCTCTATCGATGCCTCTCTCGAATACGTAATACACACACATACCTCTCTAGGCCCCGCCAAATGCATCAACTACACATTCACACATGTTACATCACGTCCCCCATTGATCTAAAAAGCCCTCTCTTCACGTTTATTTCGCATACAACATTCCTTTTGAATAAAGAGTGGCCAAAAAATTATTTTGGAGTTTCTACATATATACAACATTACAAAGTTATATGGAGGAGTACGAACGCTAATTTGCATTGCATGGTGCCCACAACGATATTTATTCCGCACTATGAATTTGTATATTTTTATACTATATACAAAGTTAGTCATAATAAAGAAAAATGAAGAGCATCTCTCTCTCCATCGCATACCCCCCTGTACGCCCCTTTCACGTATGCACACAAAACTATCTCCAGGTCCTCTAAAAGTAAGCCCCCAGAAAATTCACACATGTTTCATCTTTCTCTCGTGATATATGCAATGATGATCATTGTATTTGAAGCGAAAGCACGATACGCACATTGGACTTTAGAATCCACTCATTACGGTCACCATTTACGTTTAGTGGTTATTATACAGTCACGGGCTCACCGTACAACTCTATATTTGCTCATGACATGACTAGTTAACCAGTTAAACGCTCCATGTGGCACCTCTAGTGTTACATCACATTATCTCACTACCATCGTGCCCACCTGTCGACTTGTATCTACTCTACATCTACACTCTTAAATACATAAAATATACACTCTTATAAAAAACAGAGTTGGTGATGATGGTGTGCCTGCCATCCTGCAATATAGGCCGTCCGATTTATATCTGACGGATTGGAAAGAAACTATGGTAATTTTGCAAAAAGGTACCCACACACCTCTCCACATTTGCAAATAAGGCCTTCCCTCTTTCATCCTTTTCTCTCACAAGATAAACAAGTCATACAAATGCATCTTTATGTTATGTGCAACGCACGGGCATCTTGCTAGTAAGAATGAAAACAAACAAAAAATATATATTTGGATGGGGGTTCGAAGTCATGACCGCGGGCACAGCAGACAAGGTGGCCTTGTATTGGTATGTTGAGCCGTCTGTTTTAACACACAGGGGCTGGCGTGGTGATTATACACACACGCACGCATGCACACGAACTGCATCCACGCAACACTCACACAAAAGCATGCACCCACGCACACACGCAACACTCACATGTACACACGCAGCCATGCATGCATGCAACACTCACACGCACGCATGCATGCACACATCAGTACACCACACGACCAACACACACTCTCAAGCTCAAGTGCTCAACCTACACGTGCATATGCACACACCAGGCCCTGACAGACACATACACAATCAGGTGATTCCCACGCACGGGTTGGAGCCTTGTCGTGCATGCGTAAATTTGTGTTTATCTGACCTTTTCCCTATGCGAACTGACAGGTGGGACCCACAAGGAACATGGACAATTTAACTAGCCAACATGGCGCCACGCGGACTATTTGGCCGGTCAACAGAGTGCAATCCGATGTTGAACCGCGAGCAAGTGACCGTATAATCACCGCAAAACATATATAGTGACCGCAATCAGCTTATTCTAAAGTTTGGTGACCGTATTACGCTTTTCTCTCTGTAGCCCCTCCAAAACTACATCTCTACACGTTCTCGCATGTTACAGCACTACTACTACACTCTAACACAATAAATCATATGTGTTTTTAGTTTTACTAGATATCATATTGTTACTTATAATTATTCATTTTCATACATTAAAATTGCCTTTGAAATGTTTGGCCAGTATCATCTACCGCGCGGAAAAATCCCGCCATTTCCTGTTTAATCGGGATTGTATCGATGGATCGTGCGAAACAGCAAAACTATAGTACTAGACAGTACAAGTGACAGTTCACTGGGCCGTCGTGTCGTCTACTCCTCCGTCGTAAGAGTGGAGCGCTCGCTTTCATAAATATTCTAGTCCCTTTCGCCGACATGTGGGACATCAAGCTACCGGGTCCACGTGCCATACCGGAATACAGTGCAGAGCAGCCGGGGTGAAGCACGCCAGTCATGGCACCGGCGTAGTAATTAGCAATGAGGCGTCAAATCACAAAGCTGCACCTTTCCCACAGTTAAGTTGGAGGGACGAAGTAATGATGCTAAAAAAAGAAGTTGGAGGGACGAAGCAACCATCATTTCACTTGTTGCTGAATCCGCTTCTCCCTCATCTTCTTCAACTTAACCATGTGTTGCTTCTGCCGTTGTTCTGCCTCATGTGGGACGCAGATTGGCTTGGTAAAGCACTGACACGTGGGATCGCATGTTAGCAAACCGCTAGTACAACATCCTCGGAAAATAAGAAACCTCCCCCGCCATCCGCGCGGCAAAATCACCTCCTTTTTACTAATCTTGATTCTATAATTTTTTAGATCAATATAATTGAGATTTGTATAGATAGCACACAGGAGCAAAACCAAGTGGTACGGTTAAGGGCATCCACAATGTGTAGCCAAATGTGAAAATAGCTTTTGGCATCGTGGGAACCATTGTGGACGGTGTTGCCAAAGCCAAAAAGATGGAACCGAAGCTCCCTGATTGATTGATTGAAGGAATAGAAAAATGCAACGTCTCTCCTCTTTCTCCCATGCTTGGACGCATGTAGTACAGTATAGAGCACAGAGTCTACTCCCCTGTCCCTTCTATCATAAATCACAAAGCAGTGAGGCATCAAATCACAAAAGCACGGACGAAACAACCATCATTTGACTCTTCGCTGACTCCGCTTCTCCATCGTCTTCTTCGAGAAACCATCTCACCGCACTAGTACTCCTAGTAGTACTAGTGATAAGCACATTTCTTATATACTATTTGGGCACACAAATTCACCATTTATTGAGATATATCCATCCATTCTTGCTATGACTTGTTGAATATTCGAATGATAATCATAAAAGAGAATGTTGACTAGTCAATTGTTTATTTTGCAGAAAAGTGCGCAAAGGCACTATAATCGTCAAGACTTCTACTATGTGGCTAACGAGAAGAGAGAAGGGCATGAAAGAAATACGTCAAGGCTTCAGCGTGAAGGAAATAAGTAATGTAGGGGAGGCCGGCTTCTCCAACTCCGGCTGCCGGCCAGGCCGGCATGGTGGTGCGCCTCCCATCAATCCATCCATCCACTCCATCTCCACCACACCACCCTCAGCGCCATCCACTACATTACCCATCTCCATCAACCACTCCACCGGTGCCATCAGCCACGACCATCACCACCGCGCCCTACCAGACTAGGGGGTCGCGGCTGTCTGGTGCCCCGCACGACTCCCACTGCGTCGTCCTGCTGCTGCTCCTTTTCCCCTTGCCACACCGCTGCTCCTCCACCCCTCTCCTTCGCTGCGCTGCTTGCTGCTTCTCCTTCAATCTCTATTGTTGCTCCCCTTCTCCCCCCATGTCTCTGCCGACCTTTTGCTCCCCCTCTTACTGCCGCTGCTGCTACTCTCCATCGCCAGAGTTTGCTACTGCTCCATCCCACGCTGCCGCCGCTTCTTCTGCAAGCCCCCATGCTGCCGCTACTCCCTTTCTTCACTACTGCTCCTTCTTTTTGTACCTCTGCTGCTAATCTTCTTGCGCATGCTGCTGCTCCTCTGAACCCCTCATGCTGCTGCTCCTAATCTGAACCATAAACTACTGCTATCTCTCTTTTTCCCTCTCTATATTCTCTGAATTTCTGTAAGCTGAGATGTGTAATGCCTTGTAATGTTCAGATTTGAGTAGTGCTTGAAACTTGTTCAGTTTCAGATTTGTGCTTGATTAGTAGTACTTATTCTGTTCACCTGAGAGTATTAGAACAGTGTCCTATAGTATCATATTCGTATTTGTGTATGTGTGTGTTCATCTAATTTGTTCCATTTTATAGTCCATGTGTTAACTCTAGTACGAGTGTTATATAAATATGTGTGTGTGTGTGTGTGTGTGTAATTCCTGTGAAATATTGCTGTGAGATGATGATATTTGTTTAGTCCAAAGACATGTGATGTTCTTACTTGTTTTGTTGACCAGTGACAGTTTGTGCTATCACACTGTGACTCTCATTTAGAATGTATGAGAACTAGCTATATATGTCATCTATATTCTGTACTTGCTGATGATTAGTGTCCAGGTTATTGTTCTTGTGATATATACATATATGTGTGTGTTATGTTCATGTCCTTTTACTTCTCTTGTCATTGATGATAGCTTTTGTTAGTATCTTAATTTCTCAAGCAATACAAAAATACCAAAAAGATTGTTGAAGATAATCTGAACCTTTCTGTGTGTGTTTTTGCATTTTCTTTGTCGACGATCTTTGGGAACGACCTTGTTTGTTTAGGTTTTATTTTCTGCATTCGTCTCTTAAAATTGTGTTACCTATATTTAGCCGAGCATAGTCGTCGTCGCCTAGTCCCTGTGGAGAACACGACATCCGTAGTTTGGGGCGTAAAAACCCCTCTATACTCAATTGATCAGTTTGGCGCCGTTGCCGGGGACTAGCGTCGAGTGACCGTGTTAGGCTATAGACTAGGTTTATTTTAGTTCCGTGTTTTACTCGTCATGTATTTCATTTTCTGCATTTCTTTTATATTTTTTCGTTGTTGTTTCTTCGGCTTATTAGGATACTAACATTCTGACTAGTATTTACTATTTATGAGTGTGCGTAGGAAATCTGAACTATTTACAGGTTGATTGATAGTTACACTTGGTGGAGATATGGCGATGCTTCGTGATGTTTGGATGCCAAGCAGCCAATGCTATTTCACAGGGCCACTTTGGCCGTCTTTTGAGGCGGAAAATTTTGAGCTAAAGCCTGGTCTTATTGCTTTGGTTCAACAACATCAGTTTGGAGGGTTGCCTAATGAAGATCCTTACGAGCACTTACACCGAGTCATGGAGTATTCAGATACAGTCAAGTATCATGGAGTTCCTCAAGATGCAATCATGTGCAGGTTGTTCACATTCTCCCTTCGCGATGATGCTCGTGCTTGGTATCGATCCTTGCCATCAAGGTCATACAGTTGGAATGAGATATCGCGAGCTTTCTTGGATAAATATTTCCCATTACACAAGCAGTCCGCAATTCGAGATGAGATCTTCAATTTTGTTCAGTGTGAAGGCGAGAGCTTGTACGATGCTTGGGAGAGATACAAAGCCTTATTAAGGAGATGTCCTAATCATGGGCTCGAGAGATGGTTAGAGCTGCAGATATTCTATAGAGGATTGACTTCGGACACTCGAGCTTACGTCGATATGGCAGCGGGTGGAGCTATTACAAACAAGACACTTAATGAAGCTTTTCTGCTGATTGAGAGCATAGCTTTCCACCAACTTCAGTGGTACAATAAGAAGCCCACATCTGATTCATTGGTTTGCTTGCAACAAATCACTACACCTCAACCACCAATTCTTACACAAAAGCCCGAGCCTCTATCTCAGTGTGACAAGGTTGAGCTTGCATGGATTATATTTGACAATGATGACACCATTCTAGTTGACACACACGCTACAGATCATCTGGATACTAGTGTTGGAGATTCAGTTTTGCATTGTGATGATTCTTCCATGGATGAGCCAGAGCTGCAGTTCGTTGCTTTTGATATTGAGGAGTCACCTTTAGTTGATATTGATCATGTGCTGCTAGAGCCAGATATGGAGAACTTCGCCTTTGATGATGTTAGCCGCATTGATTCTTCAACACTTGATCCTGAGATGGAGAGCTTCATGGTTGATTATGGTGAGGTGGATTCAGATGTCAAGGAGTCAAGCTCTATTTCACTTGTTGACACGAGTCTGGTGGAAATTTCTACTACCACACCTCACTTGGTATCTTCAATCGAGGTAGTCCTGAAGCTTCTTCCTAACTATCTCAGGTATGATCTCAGCTTTCTCGACAAGATATGCCATATCATGGATACTGCCTATGCACCATGCGATTTATTGATGATATCTATTTATCATATGCTCAATAGATATGCTTATGTGATAGGATACTCTATTGATGACTTAGAGGGCATTGTCCCTATCATTTGTATTGGCTTGTTTGTTGAGTGTTCTTTCATGTTTACGCTTGTGCACCATTCATTACGGGATGACCAAGTTCAAGATGACATCCCATGGGATCCTGGTGGATTCACGGCATGGTGATGAGGAGAAGCAATGGGCACACGCGAAGAGGAGTGAAGCTGGAGCAGGCATGGGGATAGAGAAGCAAAAAGAGAAGAGTTGCAGTTTAGAGAGCGTTGAGTGAGTGCTACTTCCTATATAAACCCGGTGAGCTGTTTCATGACCCGAATCTTAATATATCATCCATTGATACATGCTGAAATCATTTGATATTTGGGTTGCTTGAGCAATTTCTTAAATATTGTCCCACTGAATTTTACCTTTGACATAGGGTGATTGATGTGAATATGTGAACTGAGTGTTGAATGCCTTGTAAACTAGTGATCTACACAAGGCTTGCTTTGCTGAAAGTAGTGAAAGCTATTAGTTTTGAGTGCTCAAATCCCTAGTACACTAGAAAACTTAATCATTTTCTGCTTTTACCTCGATACACCTAGATCATTAAGTGTCAAATGCTGAGTTTGTGCCTAATGTGTTCCCATTGAGAGCAATCACCTAACCACTATGGATTAGCATGCTATGTTCCCTGGATCGGTAGCATGTGAACTAGACATGGAGAAGTGATGATTCCTATTTTTGTGCTTAAGCGTTGTTCATTTAAGATAAGTAATAATGAATAAATTAGTCTGACTACCTACAGTAGCATGTCATGTTCTTAGGATCGGTGGCATGTGAAATCAGGTTAGCTTGGGCAGTAATTATTAATAAAAAATGTAATTGTCGAACCAGGTGTATACCATGTTCTTGGGATCGGTGGTATGTTCCTTTGGGGAGACAAACAAAAAAAACTAATAATTGGTCGATCCAGGTGTATACCATGTTCTCAGGATCGGTGGTATGTTCCTTTGGTGAGATCGATAAAATATTATCATTGCTTTACTTCTGTAAATAAGTGAACTGATCACAAGTTTATGTTCTTTTTTGTGCTCTGGATCATGCTCTCTTTAGGAACCTTTGGCACAATCATCATTTGAACTTGTTGATCCACTTTTATCATTGTAAAAGTTTAAAATGATTGAGTCTACTAGTATCCTATTGCTTTGTAGCACTCTTGACCATTAATTTTCATTAGCTAAGTCCAAAGCATGCTTTGTTTGGAGATCTGCTTCACTGGGACATTCTCTAGTCAGCTCAGTGTTCATTATCTAGCTCTTGTCATATTCCTTTGCTTGAGGACAAGCAAAAGTTTAAGTGTGGCGGAACTTGATAAGCACATTTCTTAAATACTATTTGGGCACACAAATTCACCATTTATTGAGATATATCCATCCATTCTTGCTACAACTTGTTGAATATTCGAATGATAATAATAAAAGAGAATGTTGACTAGTGAATTGTTTATTTTGTAGAAAAGTGCGCAAAGGCACTATAATCGTCAAGACTTCTACTATGTGGCTAACGAGAAGAGAGAAGGGCATGAAAGAAATACGTCAAGGCTTGAGCATGAAGGAAAGAAGTAATGTAGGGGAGCAAACTAAAAGAAGAGGAGGATCTTCTTGGGAAGAAAGAAGAGAAGTAGGAGGGACAAACCGCAAAGTGGCAGATCAGATCATGGGGGATCAAAATCCCTAGCCGCATCTCCATTGCAATCAGGCCTGTCACATCTCTCTTCTCCCCCACCTCTCCTTCTCCAAATCCGGCCGCCGCCACGGCTAGGCCGGCGTGGTGGTGCGCCTCCCATCAATCCATCCATCCACTCCATCTCCACCACACCACCCTCAGCGTCATCCACTACATTACCCATCTCCATCAACCACTCCACCGGTGCCATCAGCCACGACCATCACCACCACGCCCTACCAGACTAGGGGTCGCGGCTATCTAGTGCCCCGCGCGACTCCCACTGCACCGTCCTCCTGCTGCTCCTTTTCCCCTTGCCACACTGCTGCTCCTGCACCCCTCTCCTTCCCTGCGTTGCTTGCTGCTTCTCCTTCGATCTCTATTGTTGCTCCCCTTCTTCCCCCATGTCTCTGCCGACCTTCTGCTCCCCCTCTTGTTGTCGCTGCTGCTACTCTCCATCGCCAGATTTTGCTACTGCTCCATCCCACACCGCCGCCGCTTCTTCTCCAAGCCCCCATGCTACCGCTACTCCCTTTCCTCGATGCTGCTCCTTCTTTCTGTACCTCTGCTGCTAATCTTCTTGCGCATGCTGCTGCTCCTTTGAACCCCTCATGCTGCTGCTCCTAATCTGAACCATAAACTGCTGCTATCTCTATTTTTCCCTCTCTATATTCTCTGAATTTCTGTAAGCTGAGATGTGTAATGCCTTGTAATTTTCAGATTTGAGTAGTTCTTGAAACTTGTTCAGTTTCAGATTTGTGCTTGATTAGTAGTACTTATTCTGTTCACCTGAGAGTATTAGAACAGTGTCCTGTAGTATCATATTCGTATTTGTGTATGTGTGTGTTCATGTAATTTGTTCCATTTTATAGTCCATGTGTTAACTCTAGTATGAGTGTTATATAAATATATATGTGTGTGTGTGTGTGTGTGTAATTCCTGTGAAATATTGTTGTGAGATGATGATATTTGTTTAGTCCAAAGACATGTGATGTTCTTACTTGTTTTGTTGACCAGTGAGAATTTGTGCTGTCACACTGTGACTCTCATTTAGAATGTATGAGAACTAGCTATATATGTCATCTATATTCTGTACTTGCTGATGATTAGTGTCCAGGTTATTGTTCTTGTGATATATACATATATGTGTGTGTTACGTTCATGTCCTTTTACTTCTCTTGTCATTGATGATAGCTTTTGTTAGTATCTTAATTTCTCAAGCATTACGAAAATACCAAAATGATTGTTGAAGATAATCTGAACCTTTCTGTGCTTTTTTTGCATTTTCTTTGTCGACGATCTTTGGGAACGACCTTGTTAGTTTAGGTTTTATTTTCTGCATTCGTCTCTTAAAATTGTGTTACCTATATTTAGCCGAGCATAGTCGTCGTCTTCTAGTCCCTGTGGAGAACACGACATCCGTAGTTTGGGGCGTAAAAACCCCGCTATACTCAATTGATCAACTAGTCCTTTGGTTCAACGGACTTCCTGGATGCAAATAAGGCGGTTGTCTCGGCTTGCAGGCGGCACTTGCGAGCGACTTATCCTGGTCTCCCTCAATGGTGTTCTCCGTCGAACGCACTTTGTCAAACCACAAAAAAAAATATCATCGACGTCACCGCAATGGGGAAGGAAGTCAAATATAGTTACTACCTCCATTTTTTTTGTACACAAGGCCAGTATATCCAAATTACAATTTGCAAAGGGCCACTAACACTAATCGAGGCAAAATTGATGGGGTTAGCAACCAAGAACATTAATACCCCTGCATGCATGCGGAAGTGAGAATGTTGGTTTGCATGGCGCTGCATTAGTCAAGCGATGAGGAGTGAGATGGTTAGCTCTTTGGTCTTTGGAGAGAAAAATACGCATTAATTGACACGTGAAACGAGGATTTGTATCGATTAAATCCCGCGAAGGAAAACTCCGCCTTTCTTTTTTAACACTAGTACTCCTAGTACGTACGTACTTATCCTGTTTGGGTCTAGGCCTTGCATTGCCAAACTTCGCCACACATTTTTGCCAAGCTTGCCTAAAGTTTTCAAAATGAGAAGGAGGTACACGTGCGCACGACTGTCGCGGTCGCACTGCACCCTCACATGGTCGCTCCTACATGCCGCAGTCGCACTGCACCCTCACACAGTCACACCTGCACGCCGCAAACCCAACCAAGGGAACGCACCCTCACTGACACGTGCTGATGCATGTGAACAAACCAAACTCAGCCATCCTATCGCTGACACATAATTTTCATTCATAGAGTATGTTTATCCAACCAGGCGACTTGCATAAAAAATATAGTAAGTTTTTACACAGCAAAAGAGCCATAAAAACAACAACATAAAGAAAAACTATCACTGCTCGCAGAAAGAGATGGCCTTGTCATCTTTCGCTACCGGCGCGAACCAGCCGTAGACCACCTGTCAAGTTTCATTCCATTTGGAGGTCGTTTGATGCCCCAACGGTTAACCGCATTGCCCGAAACCCCTCTCTCTTTGCAGCCCAGCCCCTCTTCACCACAGCCCATGAGCCCATCCAAACCCCCTCCATGCTCTCGGTCGTTCGATCACGATCATGTGGGCAAAAACCGCTCCCCATTTGGACTCTCCTAGCTCCCTCTACCTATTTAAACACCTCCCCCTCCGAAATTTGCGTCCAAACCCTAGCCATCTTCATCCTCGCGCCACCGGACACGTCCGCCCGCTGCCGGACATGTCCGCCACCGCCGCCCTCAGCCTGCCGCGCGTCGCCACGTGTCCCCGCCGCCGTCTCCCACCGCGTGCCGCCGCCAGGGCCCGCCAAGCCCATCGCCAGCCCACCCGAGC